>NC_084747.1:5583022-5608022 GCF_033978785.1 Entelurus aequoreus
GGCCTTGAGTTTGACACCTGTGGTGTAGGCCAACTACCATCAACCAGACTCATCAGGATTTAGCACTGAGACAAATCCGGACGTTAGATGTTATTATCAGTCTGAAAAAAAACCTTAAAAATGTACATTGTGACATGACCGCATTTGAATCTCGTGTCCAACGAGCGAGCCTCAGTTTCCCCATGCCGGGAGCAGCTGATGCGTGCACACACACACACACACACACACACACACACACACACACACACACACACACACACACACACACACACACACACACACACACACACACACACACACACACACACACACACACACACACACACACACACACACATAGTTACACAAAACAGGAACTCTGAGGTTGGGCCGATTTCCCAATAAGAGACCACTGACTAACATCACAACACTCGCTCACAAAGTTCTTAGTTAAAAAGGTCCCTTTTTTTTTTTTTAACTATTTCTAACTAATTTTATATCAATGTCAGAAGTCCCATAATAATGTGTTAAAACATCTACAAAACCCAAAACCAGTGAAGTTGGCACGTTGTGTAAATGGTAAATACGAACAGAATACGATGATTTGCAAATCCTTTTCAATTTATATTCAATTGAATAGACTGCCAAGACAAGATATTTAATTTAATTAATTTATTTATTTAATCGAAATGAGAAACTTAATTTATTTTTTTGCAAATAATCATTAACTTAGAATTTAATGGCAGCAACACATTGCAAAAAAGTTGTCATAGGGGCATTTTTACCACTGTGTTACATGGCCTTTCCTTTTAACAACACTCTCTAAACGTTTGGGAACTGAGGAGACACATTTTGGTAAAATTTAGGATGTCCGATAATGGCTTTTTGCCGATATTCCCCAACTCTTTAATTACCGATACTGATATCAACCGATACCGATATCAACGGATATATGCAGTCGTGGAATTAACACATTATTATGCCTAATTTGGACAACCAGGTATGGTGAAGATAAGGTACTTTTTAAAAAAATTAGTAAAATAAGATAAATAAATTAAAAACATTTTCTTGAATAAAAAAGAAAGTACAACAATATAAAAACAGTTACA
This sequence comes from Entelurus aequoreus, assembly GCF_033978785.1. Taxonomy (NCBI): domain Eukaryota; kingdom Metazoa; phylum Chordata; class Actinopteri; order Syngnathiformes; family Syngnathidae; genus Entelurus; species Entelurus aequoreus. The sequence goes on from NC_084747.1 coordinate 5,584,111, forward strand.
TAGAAACTAGTAATGAATGAAAATTAGTAAAATTAACTGTTAAAGGTTAGTACTATTAGTGGAGCAGCAGCACGCACAATCATGTGTGCTTACGGACTGTATCCCTTGCAGACTGTATTGATATATATTGATATATAATGTAGGAAGCAGAATATTAATAACAGAAAGAAACAACCCTTTTGTGTGAATGAGTGTAAATGGAGGAGGGAGGCTTTTTGGGTTGGTGCACTAATTGTAAGTGTATCTTGTGTTTTTTATGTTGATTTAATTTAAAAAATTAAAAAAAATTAAAAAACGATACCGATAATTTACGATATTACATTGTAACGCATATATCGCCCGATAATATCGGCAGGCCGATATTATCGGACATCTCTAGTAAAATTCTTTCCCATTCTTGCTTGATGCACAGCTTAAGTTGTTCAACAGTCCGGGGGTCTCCATTGTGGTATTTTAGGCTTCATAATGCGCCACACATTTTCAATGGGAGACAGGTCTGGACTACAGGCAGGCCAGTCTAGTACCCGCACTCTTTTACTATGAAGCCACGTTGATGTAACACATGGCTTGGCATTGTCTTGCTGAAATAAGCAGGGGCGTCCATGGTAACGTTGCTTGGATGGCAACATATGTTGCTCCAAAACCTGTATGTACCTTTCAGCATTAATGGTGCCTTCACAGATGTGTAAGTTACCCATGTCTTGGGCACTAATACACCCCCATACCATCACACATGCTGGCTTTTCAACTTTGCTCCTAGAACAGTCCAGTCTTTTCCTCTTTGGTTTTCGGCGATTTCTCAAGATTCCTTTACCCTTTTGATGATATTACGGATCATAGACGGTGAAATCCCTACATTCCTTGCAATAGCTTTGTTGACAAAGTGGTGACCCTCACCCCATCCTTGTTTGTGAATGACTGAGCATTTCATGGAAGCTGCTTTTATACCCAATCATGGCACCCACCTGTTGTAAATTAGCCTGTTCACCTGTGGGATGTTCCAAATAAGTGTTTGATGAGCATTCCTCAACTTTCTCAAGTCTTTTATGCCACTTGTGCCAGCTTTTTTGAAACATGTTGCAGGCATCAAATTCCAAATGAGCTAATATTTGCAAAAAATAAAGTTTCTCAGTTCGAACGTGAAGTGTCTTGTCTTTGCAGTCTATTCAATTGAATATAAGTTGAAAAGGATTTGCAAATCATTGTATTCTGTTTCTATTTACCATTTACACAACGTGACAACCTGGTTTTGGGGTTGTAAATCAGATAATCCTTAGTTTACACTCTGAAATAAAGGAACATTTGACATGTTTATAATAATATTTGGGTTAATAATGACAATTTACGCAACGTGCCAACTTTACTGGTTTTGGGCTTTGTAGATACCGTAAAGCAGTGGTCCCCAACCTTTTTGTAGCTGCGGACCGGTCAACGCTTGAAAATTTGTCCCACGGACCGGTGGGGGTGGGGGGGGGGGGGGGGGTTGGGGGGGGGGTGTATTTTATTAAATTAATACAATCATGTGGGGGGGGGGGGGGGGGGGTGTATTTTAAAAAAAAATAAAAAAAAAATTTTTTTTTTTTTTTTTTACATAAATTAATACAATCATGTGTGCTTACGGACTGTATCCCTGCAGACTGTATTGATCTATATTGATATATAATGTATATATTGTGTTTTTTATGTTGATTTCATAAAAAAAAAAAAATAAATAAAAATAAAAAAAAATTTTTTTAATTTCTTGTGCGGCCCGGTACCGGGCCGCGGCCCGGTGGTTGGGGACCACTGCCGTAAAGCACATACAACAACAACAACAACATTAAAGAGGAGGACAGGAGGACAGGGACGTTAACAACACTTTTTAACGATCAAGCTCACAGCTCCCACGTCGATACTGACCGAGTTGACAGAGCTTCAGGCTGCATTTTAAGGTGTGTAGTGAAGCCTTTTTATTTTTTTTATTTTTTTAAAGCTGTCTTCTATGAAGTAGTGAGCATTTTATACTTACATTTATCAGGTGTTCATGTAGAGCAGGGGTGTCAAACTCAAATACAGAGTGGGCCAAAATTTAAAACTGAACAAATTAACCTTTTAATAGGGACCCAAACAAGTTTTGCATTGAATATTGAACAAGCAAGGCTTATATAACTTTATAGTGACATGCAAAATCGAGTTTCAAATAATAATAATAATTAAAAAATATCAATGGCATAACAAATAAAATGTAAATAAAAATTGAATGCCTCTTTTCTATGTGCAGCCTTCTGAGGTAAATATAAAAATAAACTTTTTCCACAGGCTAATAATACATTTGAAAATAAAATAACAATAATGAAAATACACCCCCGCTACTACCAAACCTACCCCCCCCCCCCCCCCCCCCCCCCCCCCCACACACACACACCTTGTAGCGTCCCGGAAGAGTTAGTGCTGCAAAGGGTTCTGGGTATTTGTTCTGTTGTGTTTATGTTGTGTTACGGTGCGGATGTTCTCCCGAAATGTGTTTGTCATTCTTGTTTGGTGTGGGTTCACAGTGTGGCGTATATTTCTAACAGTGTTAAAGTTTTTTTATTCGGCTACCCTCAGTGTGACCTGTATCACTGTTGATGAAGTATGCATTGCATTCATTTGTGTGTGCATGCTGAAGTCGCACTGGCTGGCTGACTGGAGTTTGGAAGACTCCCGGGAGAGTTGGCAAGTATTAGAATTAGTGGTGAATGCAGTGGCGGGCCAGCTGTAGTGTTAATTTGATATCGCCTCAAGGGCCAAGTGAAATTACACGACGGGCCAAATTTGGCCCGCGGGCCAGAGTTTGACACCCATGATGTAGAGCAGGGGTCACCAACCTTTTTGAAACCAAGAGCTACTTCTTGGGTACTGATTAATGCGAAGGGCTACCAGTTTGATACACACTTAAATAAATTGCCGGAAATAGCCAATTTGCTCAATTTACCTTTAACTCTATGTTATTATTAATAATTAATGATATTTACACTTAATTGAACGGTTTAAAAGAGAAGAAAACACGAAAAAAATGACAATTAAATTTTGAAACAGTTTATCTTCAATTTCGACTCTTTAAAATTCAAAATTCAACCGAAAAAAAGAAGAGAAAAACTAGCTAATTTGAATCTTTTTATGGAACATCATTAGTAATTTTTCCTGATCAAGATTAATTTTAGAATTTTGATGACATGTTTTAAATAGGTTAAAATCCAATCTATACTTTGTTAGAATATATAACAAATTGGACCAAGCTATATTTCTAACAAAGACAAATCATTATTTCTTCTAGATTTTCCAGGACAAAAATTTTAAAAGAAATTAAAAAGACTTTGAAATAAGATTTAAATTTGATTCTACAGATTTTCTAGATTTGCCAGAATATTTTTTTTAAATTTTAATCATAATAAGTTTGAAGAAATATTTCACAAATATTCTTCGTCGAAAAAACAGAAGCTAAAATGAAGAATTAAATTAAAATTGGTTTAATATTCTTTACAATAAAAAAAATAAATTTACTTGAGCATTGATTTAAATTGTCAGGAAAGAAGAGGAAGGAATTTAAAAGGTAAAAAGGTATATGTGTTTAAAAATCCTAAAATCATTTTTAAGGTTGTGTTTTTTTCTCTAAAATTGTCTTTCTGAAAGTTATAGGAAGCAAAGTAAAAAAAATTATGAATTTATTTAAACAAGTGAAGACCAAGTCTTTAAAATATTTTCTTGGATTTTCAAATTCTATTTGAGTTTTGTCTCTCTTAGAATTAAAAATGTCGAGCAAAGCGAGACCAGCTTGCTAGTAAATAAATACAATTTAAAAAATAGAGGCAGCTCACTGGTAAGTGCTGCTATTTGAGCTATTTTTAGAACAGGCCAGCGGGCTACTCATCTGGTCCTTACGGGCTACCTGGTGCCCGCGGGCACCGCGTTGGTGACCCCTGATGTAGAGCATATCATGTGGTTACTTTGGTTGAAGTTCATTTCGAACATGAATGCAGTTTCAAAATGACATCACATGTTTTCCATCTCTCTTTACAACCGGCTCTTAAAGGAGTAGGAAGAAGCAGAGGTCATGTAATCCTACACCTTTTCCACTTCATAGCAGTTTCTCACATACATGTTCACTTCCTGTTTTCAATTTGCAGCACAATGTTTTCCAAATGCAACAGTTCTCTTCATAAATACTTAAGTCAGTTGCGATTCACGTAAAAAGATGAATCATATTTTATTTTCAATAAATAGTTATTTTTTCAGTGTAATTTGGAAACACTTTTGTGTTTGAACGACCTCTTAAACTGCATCAAGTTAGTACATTGTTTGACTTCTTTGCTTAATCCATTCCATCATTTAATTCCACATACTGATATGCTCAAGGCCTTAAGTGTTGTACGTGCATACAAATGTTTTAAATTACATTTTTCTCTCATTTCGTTGAGAATAATTGTGGTATTTTGGGAGTCAAATCGGACGTAGGGGGAAAATGTGTGGGCATACATGCAAATCTCCTATTTTACACTATCAAAAATCCCTCCGTATGTGTTATCATATCTGAGTTATTGTGCAGAAATATGGGGAAATAACTACAAAAGTGCACTTCATTCATTAACAGTGCTACAAAAAAGATCATTTAGAATAATACATAATGTTGGATATAGAGAACATACGAACCCTTTATTCATTAAATCGAAAATACTGAAATTCCACGACATAATGAATTTGCAAACAGCTAAAATTATGCACAAAGCAAACTATCACCTGATACCAAAAAATATACAATTCTTCTCAACAAAAGAGGAGAAATATAATGTTAGAGAAAAATGTAATTTAAAACATTTGTATGCACATATATGGAATTAAATTATGGAATGAATTAAGCAAATAAATCAATGTACTAATATGATCCACTTCAAGAAACTCTTCAAACTTAAAGTGTTTACAAAGTACAAAGAAGACGAACCATGATAAACATTCTGATTTTATTTCATCCATCCATTAATTTTCTAGATAATCTTATGTATCTCACCACATATGACATATAACTTAAATCAATAATTAGTCAAGTATTTTTAATGTTATTACTTATGGAGCATATTGTGAATAAATTGAGAACAGGAAGTGAACTCAAGTTTTAGCAACTGCTATGTAAAGGGAAAGGGGTAGGACTAAATAAGCTCTGCTTCTTCCTACTCCTTTTCGAACCTGTTGAATAGAGAAACTAGAAATTGTGATGTATCATGTTGTATGCATGCATGTTCCAAAATGAACACAAACTCAAATCAACAACACTTCAAAGTATTTAATATTGTTTATGTTTTAATATTGACTAAATAACAGTGACTGAAACAGACAAAGTAAAGTGTAAATAATGTAAATAAGTAGATGAACTATCTGTGGCTGTGAAGTGAACACTAGTAATGTTGTAAATACTGTATAGAGTAGGCTAACCCGTGTGGTTCCTGTGGATGTGAGCACAAGTTGTAGTTACTGTAGTGACTAAATAACAGTGACTGAAACAGACAAAGTAAAGTGTAAATAATGTAAATAAGTAGATGAACTATCTGTGGCTGTGAAGTGAACACTAGTAATGTTGTAAATACTGTATAGAGTAGGCTAACCCATGTGGTTCCTGTGGATGTGAGCACAGGTTGTAATTACTGTAGTGACTGAATAACATAGTGACTGAAACAGACAAAGTAATGTGTAAATAATGTAAATAAGTAGATGAACCATGTGTGGCTGTGAAGTGAACACTAGTAATGTTGTAAATACTGTATAGAGTAGGCTAACCCGTGTGGTTCCTGTGGATGCGAACACAAGTTGTAGTTACTGTAGCGACTAAATAACAGTGACTGAAACAGACAAAGTGTAAATAAATAGATGCACTATCTGTGGCTGTGAAGTGAACACTAGTAATGTTGTAAATACTGTATAGAGTAGGCTAACCCATGTGGTTCCTGTGGATGTGAGCACAAGTTGTAGTTACTGTAGTGACTAAATAACAGTGACTGAAACAGACAAAGTAAAGTGTAGATAATGTAAATAAGTAGATGAACTAATTGTGGCTGTGAAGTGAACACTAGTAATGTTGTAAATACTGTATAGAGTAGGCTAACCCATGTGGTTCCTGTGGATGTGAGCACAAGTTGTAATTACTGTAGTGACTAAATAACATAGTGACTGAAACAGACAAAGTAAAGTGTAAATAATGTAAATAAGTAGATGAACTATCTGTGGCTGTGAAGTGAACACTAGTAATGTTGTAAATACTGTATAGAGTAGGCTAACCCATGTGGTTCCTGTGGATGTGAGCACAAGTTGTAGTTACTGTAGTGACTAAATAACAGTGACTGAAACAGACAAAGTAAAGTGTAAATAAATAGATGCACTATCTGTGGCTGTGAAGTGAACACTAGTAATGTTGTAAATACTGTATAGAGTAGGCTAACCCGTGTGGTTCCTGTGGATGTGAGCACAAGTTGTAGTTACTGTAGTGACTAAATAACAGTGACTGAAACAGACAACGTAAAGTGTAAATGTAAATAAGTAGATGAACTATCTGTGGCTGTGAAGTGAACACTAGTAATGTTGTAAATACTGTATAGAGTAGGCTAACCCATGTGGTTCCTGTGGATGTGAACACAGGTTGTAATTACTGTAGTGACTAAATAACATAGTGACTGAAACAGACAAAGTAAAGTGTAAATAATGTAAATAAGTAGATGAACTATCTGTGGCTGTGAAGTGAACACTAGTAATGTTGTAAATACTGTATAGAGTAGGCTAACCCATGTGGTTCCTGTGGATGTGAGCACCAGTTGTAGTTACTAAATAACAGTGACTGAAACAGACAAACTAAAGTGTAAATAAGTAGATGCACTATCTGTGGCTGTGAAGTGAACACTAGTAATGTTGTAAATACTGTATAGAGTAGGCTAACCCATGTGGTTCCTGTGGATGTGAACACAGGTTGTAATTACTGTAGTGACTAAATGACATAGTGACTGAAACAGACAAAGTAAAGTGTAAATAATGTAAATAAGTAGATGAACTATCTGTGGCTATATAAATAAACATTGATTGATTGATTTTTTTCTATCTGCATTTGAGCCCGATGCTATCACGTTAGCTCAGTAGCTAAAGAGCTTCGCCGATGTATTGTCGTGGAGATAAAAGTCACTGTGAATGTCCATTTCACGTTCTCGACTCTCATTTTCAAGAGGATATAGTATCCGAGGTGGTTTAAAATACAAATCTGTGATCCACAATAGAAAAAGGAGAGTGTGGATTCCAATGAGCCAGCTTGTACCTAAGTTACGGTCAGAGCGAAAAAAAGATACGTCCTGCACTGCACTGTAGTCCTTCACTCTCACTTCCCTCATCCACAAATCTTTCATCCTCGCTCAAATTAATGGGGTAATCGTCGCTTTCTCGGTCCGAATCTCTCTTGCTGCATTGTAAACAATGGGAAAATGTGAGGAGTCCTTCCTCCGGTGACGTCACGCTACTTTCGGTATAGGCAAGGCTTTTTTTTAATCAGCGACCAAAAGTTGCGACCTTTATCGTCGTCGTTCTCTACTAAATCCTTTCAGCAAAAATATGGCAATATCGCGAAATGACCAAGTATGACACATAGAATGGATCTGCTATCCCTGTTTAAATAAAAAAATGTCATTTCAGTAGGCCTTTAAGGGCTATATAAGTCAACTTTGATTGATTGACTGATATTAACAAAAAAAAAAACAATCCTGGCCAAGTTACATACAGTGAGTCTTTATTAAAGATGTGTAGCAAAGCCCGGTTTCAATCCGCAACTTTAAAAGTGAACATTTGAGTGCTTCCTCTGGAGCAAAAAGGTCACATTTGGTGCTCATAAACAGCCTCTAGGGCAGGGGTGTCAAACTCATTTTAGATTGAGGGCCACATGGAGAAAAATCTACTCCCAAGTGGGCCGGACTGGTAAAATCACGACACAATAAATTAAAAATAAAGAAAACTTCAGATTGTTTTCTTTGTTTAATAATAGAACAAGCACATTCTGAAAATGTTCAAATCATAATGTTTTTTTTACACTTGCATGTTGCGGTTAATAGTATTCTATCTTTATTTGTCGTTATTTAAATTTTCTAAATAAAATATGTGATAATGTTCATCTGTCAACTCATTGGTGGCAATTTTCAATCCATCAAGATAAAAATCAAATTATAGGATGTTCCTGGTTGCAGCCAGAAACTTAAAACAAGACTCACCAACATCAGCATCAAGGAGGGTGACTCCCTCATTACAGACAAAATGGAGGTAGCTAGCAGACTTAACGCCTTTTTCACCAGCATAGCTGCAACTCTTGTCAACAAGCTGTCCCACCACTCTGGTCGCTTTGGTGTAGAACACATTAAAGCCTTCTACAGAAAGCTAGGAGTATCCAACAATGATTTCAAATTAGAAATGGTCACAGCTGATGAGGTGTTTAAAAAATTGAGCGCGCTCCACCCTAACAAGGCCACCGGCCTTGATAATATTCCCTCCAGATTCCTCAGGGACTCTGCCTCCATCATTGCCCCGATCATCACGCACATAATAAACCTATCAATTACACAAGGCCAAGTACCAAAAGATTTTAAGATAGCAAGAGTAACTCCCCTCTTTAAAAAAGGAAGCAAATTGGAACCTGGCAACTACCGACCTGTTTCTATTCTCAGCTCCATTTCGAAAGTAATGGAGAAAATAGTTTATGAACAGGTCGATAGTTACCTTGCCACTAATAAACTCATGTACAAATTCCAATCCGGCTTCAGAACTAACCACTCCACTGACACATGCCTTCTCTATCTGACCGACCACATCAAACATGAGGTGGACGCGGGCAAATACTGCGGCATGGTCATGCTGGACCTTCAGAAGGCCTTTGACACCGTTAACCACGCTATACTGTTGGATAAGCTCAGAGCAATCGGATTTAACAAAACCTCTTGGAGCTGGATGCAGTCTTACTTGGAGGGGAGGGAGCAGGTGGTAGAGGTGAACGGCACCGTGTCCCCCCCCCTCTCGGTGAGCTGTGGAGTCCCCCAAGGCAGTATATTGGGACCTTTACTGTTCCTAATATACATAAACGACATGTCATCGGCATGTGACTGTGAATTGTTTTTGTTTGCGGATGACTCTGCCCTGCTGGTATCCGGCAAGGACAAGTCACAGGTGGAGAAAATCCTCAGTGCTGAGCTCTGTAGAACTTGCACCTGGCTCGCTGACAACAAGCTATCCATCCACTTGGGTAAAACAGAATCCATCCTGTTTGGGTCCCACATCAAACTTAAGAGAGTCAATCACTTCACCATAAAAGTAGGTGACAGTGTCATCACCAGGAAAGATGAGGTCACCTACCTAGGTTCCATTCTAGAGGCTAATCTTTCCTGTGATAAAATGGCAACCAAGGTAATCAAAAAGGTTAACCAACGAACGAGATTTCTCTACAGAATTTCCTCTCTGGTCAACAAAAGCACCTTGAGGATTCTGGCGGGAACTCTCGTTCAACCCTTTTTCGATTACGCATGCACCTCCTGGTACCCTAGCACCTCCAAAACCCTCAAATCTAAACTCCAAACATCTCAGAACAAGCTAGTCAGGTTACTTCTAGACCTCCACCCCAGATCCCACCTCACTCCTACCCACTTCTCTAAAGTGGGCTGGCTCAAGGTGGAGGACAGAGTTAAACAACTTGCACTGAGCCTAGTCTATAAAATCCGCTACACCTCCCTGATACCGAAGTACATGTCAAACTACTTCCTTAACGTAAATGACCGCCATAACCACAACACCAGGGGGTGCTCCACTAACCACGTTAAACCTAGATTCCGAACTAACAAAGGTCTTAACTCATTCTCTTTCTATGCCACATCAATGTGGAATGCGCTCCCAACAGGTATAAAAGAAAGGGCATCTCTATCCTCCTTCAAAACCGCTATAAAAGTTCACCTCCAGGCAGCTACAACCCTAAACTAACACCCTCCCCGGATTGCTAATAATCAAATGTAAACAATCAAATTCAGATTCTTTTTCTTATGCCTTCTGATCTCTCTCTCTCTCTCTCTCTCTCTCTCTCTCTCTATGTCCACTACTTGATGTCCATATCCCCACCCCCCCCCCACCCCCCCACCACACTCCTGATTGTAAATAATGTAAATAATTCAATGTGATTATCTTGTGTGATGACTGTATTATGATGATAGTATATATCAGGGGTCACCAACCTTTTTGAAACCAAGAGCTACTTCTTGGGTACTGATTAATGCGAAGGGCTACCAGTTTGATACACACTTAAATAAATTGCCAGAAATAGCCAATTTGCTCAATTTACCTTTAACTCTATGTTATTATTAATAATTAATGATATTTACACTTAATTGAACAGTTTAAAAGAGGAGAAAACACAGGAAAAAAATGACAATTAAATTTTGAAACATAGTTTATCTTCAATTTCAAATCTTTAAATTTCTAAATTCAACCGAAAAAAAGAAGACAAAAACTTAAAAAAATAATTTATGGAACATCATTAGTAATTTTTCTTGTTTAAGATTAATTTTAGAATTTTGATGACATGTTTTAAATAGGTTAAAATCCAATCTACACTTTGTTAGAATATATAACAAATTGGACCAAGCTATATTTCTAACAAAGACAAATCATTATTTCTTCTAGATTTTCCAGAACAAAAATTTTAAAATAAATTCAAAAGACTTTGAAATAAGATTTAAATTTGATTCTACAGATTTTCTAGATTTGCCAGAATATTTTTTTTGAATTTTAATCATAATTAGTTTGAAGAAATATTTCACAAATATTCTTCGTCGAAAAAACAGAAGCTAAAATTAAGAATTAAATTACAATGTATTTATTATTCTGTACAATAAAAAAAATTCATTTACTTGAACATTGATTTAAATTGTCAGGAAAGAAGAGCAAGGAATTTAAAAGGTAAAAAGGTATATGTGTTTAAAAATCCTAAAATCATTTTTAAGGTTGTATTTTTTCTCTAAATTTGTCTTTCTGAAAGTTATAAGAAGCAAAGTATAAAAATAAATGAATTTATTTAAACAAGTGAAGACCAAGTCTTTAAAATATTTTCTTGGATTTTCAAATTCTATTTGAGTTTTGTCTCTCTTAGAATTAAAAATGTCGGGCAAAGCGAGACCAGCTTGCTAGTAAATAAATAGAATTTAAAAAATAGAGGCAGCTCACTGGTAAATGCTACTATTTGAGCTATTTTTAGAACAGGCCGGCGGGCTACTCATCTGGTCCTTGCGGGCTACCTGGTGCCCGCGGGCACCACGTTGGTGACCCCTGGTATATATGATAGTATATATCTGTATCATGAATCAATTTAAGTGGACCCCGACTTAAACAAGTTGAAAAACTTATTCGGGTGTTACCATTTAGTGGTCAATTGTACGGAATATGTACTTCACTGTGCAACCTACTAATAAAAGTCTCAATCAATCAATCAATCAATCAATTTATGTAGTTTGCTCATTTTCCTCGACTGGTGCATTAACATGTGTTTTTTAAAATGTATCATTATTTTTTTTTTTCCATATGTAGCATCTTCTACAAAGATACAAAGAATTGCTATTGCGACATCTAGTGGACACATTTAGAACAGCAGTTTCTTTCATTCAAAAATTTTGGCTCATTTTTATACTTAGCTAACTCATCCCTCGGGCCGGATAAAACCTGTTCGCGGGCCTGATCCGGCCCTCGGGCCTTACGTTTGACACCCCTGCTCTAGGGACACATATTACTGCTAGTACTTCATTATAAAGTCACGTTTGCCTAACAGGGCACCTTTAAACACAGCAGTTGCCATCGAGCATTTCATATACACTCTGTTGCAGTGCGGGTGAAAAGCAGGCGATGGTGATGTCACGCGACAAAAGCTAAATTCCTCACGTCTGACAAGCTGCACAACAGCAAGCTTTTATCTACAGCGAATGTGGCCAACCCGCTACATCACTCGCCACCTTGCATTTGTCACGCCAGCAGTAAACCTGCTGTTATCAGTCTGAGGTATCTGCCCGCTCACGCCCGAGTCAAACATTAACCTGGGGAAAAAATGTCGATCGTCGAGAGGTGACCTGCCCCACATACCGCCGCTAATGAGGAAGTGGGTGACATTCTGCTTCCTCGTGCTCTCACTAAATATAGGAGGCGTGAACAAGGGCGTAGATGAGGCGGCAGAGGGCTCACAAAAACACGCAAAGACAAATAAAAGCGGGGATGGCGTTTGGAAATTAGTCTGACATCATAGCTTAGTGACACCAGCCTGTCCGTCAAATATTTAACCAGCATCCTCTGCAGTGGACATTTGTTCTTGAGTATTGTTGTTGATCACAAGACTCCGAGGTACTTGAACTCCTCCACTTGGGGCAAGTTCTCCTCCCCAACTTAACTTTGACATAACTTTTATGGACAGAATTTCGGAGATGGCATTCCACCCTTTTCCGGGCGAGAATCACGGACTCGGACTGGGAGTTTCTGATTCCCATCCCAGTCGCTTCACACTCGGCTGCGAACCGATCCAGTGAGGGCTGAAGATCCTGGCCAGATGAAGCCATCAGGACCACATCATCTGCAAATAGCAGAGACCTAATCCTGCAGCCACCAAACCGGATCCCCTCAACACCCTGACTGCGCCTAAAAATTCTGTCCATAAAAGTTATGTTAAAGTTAAAGGCCTACTGAAATGATTTTTTTTTATTCAAACGGGGATAGCAGATCCATTCTATGTGTCATACTTGATCATTTCGCGATATTGCCATATTTTTGCTGAAAGGATTTAGTATAGAACAACGTCGATAAAGTTCGCAACTTTTGGTCTCTGATAAAAAAAAAAACCTTGCCCCTACCGGAAGTCGCGTGACATTGTCAGTTGTTCACTCCCTCATATTTTCCTATTGTTTTCAACGCAGCTAGAGCTATTCGGACCGTGAAAGTGACGATTACCCCATTAATTTGAGCGAGGATGAAAGATTCGTGGACGAGGAACGTTAGAGTGACGGACTAGAATGCAGTGAAATACATATTTTTTTTCGCTCTGACCGTAACTTAGGTACAAGCTGGCTCATTGGATTCCACACTCTCTCGTTTTTCTATTGTGGATCACGGATTTGTATTTTAAACCACCTCGGATACTATATCCTCTTGAAAATGAGAGTCGAGAACGCGAAATGGACATTACAGTGCCTTTTATCTCCACGACAATACATCGACGAAGCTCTTTAGCATCTTTAGCATGAGCTAACGTGATAGCATCTGTCTCAAATGCAGATAGAAACAAAATAAATAAATCCCTGACTGGAAGGATAGACAGAAGATCGACAATACTATTAAACCATGGACATGTAACTACACGGTTAATAGGTCTCAGCCTGGCAAAGCTTAACAATGCTGTTGCTAACGACGCTAAGGCTAACTTAGCAACCGGAGCTCACAGAGCTATGATAAAAACATTAGCGCTCCACCTACGCCAGCCAGCCCTCATCTGCTTTGCTCAGCAACACCCGTGCTCACCTGCGTTCCAGCGATTGACGGCGCAACGAAGGACTTCACCAGATCATCCGTGCGGTGGGTCTGCTAGCATCGGCTAGGCGTCTGCTAGCATTGGCTAGGCGTCTGCTAGCATCGACTAGGCATCTGCTATCCGAGTAAGTGGTCCTTGTGTTGCTACAGCCACCTACAACGTTCTTCTTTGCAGCCTCCATTGTTCATTAAGCAAATTGCAAAAGATTCACCAACACAGATGTCCAGAATACTGTGGAATTATGAAATGAAAACAGAGCTTTTTTGTATTGTATTCAATGGAGAAGGCATACCTCTGTTCCTCGGGCTACGTCACGCGCATACGTCATCCTTCGAAGGCTTTTTCAACCGGAAGTGTGGCGGGAAATTTAAAATTGCACTTTATAAGTTAACCCGGCCGTATTGGCATGTGTTGCAATGTTAAGATTTCATCATTGATATATAAACTATCAGGCTGCGTGGTCGGTAGTAGTGGCTTTCAGTAGGCCTTTAAAGTTATTTATTGTAAATAAAGTAATGCAGACAGTTCTGATATGTGGCTGACTGCAGATAGCCACCTCACAGAGAGTTCCGACCAGCTCCTTTATTATCGGGCACTTGTGGTTCAGTTTTGCCCACGTTTCCTTAATTCAATAAATGTGGGAATTAAAGGCCTACTGAAAGCCACTACTACCGACCACGCAGTCTGATAGTTTATATATCAATGATGAAATCTTAACATTGCAACACATGCCAATACAGCCGGGTTAACTTATAAAGTGCAATTTTAAATTTCCCGGGAAATATCCGGCTGAAAACGTCTCGGTATGACGACGTTTGCGCGTGACGTCACGGATTGAACGGAAGTATTGGGACACCATTGTGTCCCAATACAAACAGCGTCTGTTTTCATCGAAAAAAATTCCACAGTATTCTGGACATCTGTGTTGGTGAATCTTTTGCAATTTGTTTAATGAACAATGGAGACTGCAAAGAAGAAAACTGTAGGTGGGAAGCGGTGTATTAGCGGATGACTGCAGCAACACAACCAGGAGGACTTTGAGTTGGATAGCAGACGCGCTATCCGACGCTAGCCGCCGACCGCACCGATGATCGGGTGAAGTCCTTCGTCGCTGAGCAGATGAGAGCTGGCGTAGGTGGAGAGCTAATGTTTTTAGCATAGCTCTGTCGAGGTCCCGTAGCTAAGTTAGCTTCAATGGCGTGGTTAGCAACAGCATTGCTAGACTTCGCCAGGCTGGACAGCATTAACCGTGTGGTTACAGGTCCAGGGTTTGGTTCGGTGTCTCCTCATAGTAGAAGTAATAATAGTATTGTTGATCTTCTGTCTATCCTTCCAGTTAGGGGCATGTTTCTTCTGTTTCTATCCGCAGTTATGCTATCACGTTAGCTCCGAAGCTAAAGTGCTTCACCGATGTATTGTCGTGGAGATAAAAGTCACTGTGAATGTCCATTTCGCGTTCTCGACTCTCATTTTTCAAGAGGATATAGTATCCGAGGTGGTTTAAAATACAAATCCGTGATCCACAATAGAAAAAGGAGAAAGTGTGGAATCTAATGAGCCCTTTTACCTAAGTTACGGTCAGAGCGAAAAAAGATACACCCTGGCGTCCTGCACCGCACTCTAATCCTTCACTCTCACTTTCCTCATCCACGAATCTTTCATCCTCGCTCAAATTAATGGGGTAATCGTCGCTTTCTCGGTCCGAATCGCTCTCGCTGCTGGTGTAAACAATGTGCAGATGTGAGGAGGTCTTCAACCTGTGACGTCACGCTACTTCCGGTACAGGCAAGGCTTTTTTATCAGCGACCAAAAGTTGCGAACTTTACCGTCGATGTTCTCTACTAAATCCTTTCAGCAAAAATATGGCAATATCGCAAAATGATCAAGTATGACACATAGAATGGACCTGCTATCCCCGTTTAAATAAGAAAATGTCATTTCAGTAGGCCTTTAATGTAACTGTTTCTTATTCCAAATGAATCTGGGTTTTTTTTGTTGCAAGTAATAAACGCTTATTTAGTGAAACGAAAATAAATGTAAAACTGCATCAATATACACAAATTGAAGATGCATCAATAATAAATTTTTAATCGAATCATAGCTCCTGAATTATAATCTTAATCGAACTGTGAGGTGGCCAAATAACCTCTACCACTTACTGAATTGGAGTGTGAACCAGAGTTTCCTTGCTCACATACATACATATATACTGTACCTTTCAATACTCAATTATATTCCATAAAACTGTCTCATCTAGAAACTTCACAAAAATGTTCTGGGTGCTGCTTAGCCCTTTGAAAGTAACCTTCTGTCCAGTCGATCAATCAATCAATCAATTTTTATTTATATAGCCCTAAATCACAAGTGTCTCAAAGGGCTGCACAAGCCACAACGACATCCTCGGTTCAGGTCCCACATCAGGGCAAGGAAAAACTCAACCCAATGGGACAATGAGAAACCTTGGAGAGGACCGCAGATGTGGGGACCCCCGCCCCCTAGGGCGACCGGTGCAATGGACGTCGAGTGGATCTAGCATAATAGTGAGAGTCCAGTCCATAGTGGATCTAACATAATAGTGAGAGTCCAGTCCATAGTGGATCTAGCACAGTGGTTCTTAACCTGGGTTCAATTGAACCCTAGGGGTTCGGTGAGTCGGCCTCAGGGGTTCGGCAGAGCCTCCACCGTAGCGGTCAAGACACACCAGACTCATGAATTGATTAACGTGAACCACGACATAATTAAACAAGTTGAAAAACTTATTTCGGGTGTTACCATTTAGTGGTCAATTGTACAGAATATGTACTGTACTGTGCAATCTACTAATAAAAGTTTCATTCAATCAATCGTGTAAATAAAAACTTCTCCCTATCGGCGTATCTGTACTGTAAAGTTAACATTTGAATGACAATAAAAAGGAAGTCTAAGTCTAAGTATTGTGGATACCCCCAAACAATGTTCCCTCTAATTTTCCCTCTGATGTGCAACTGTGTAATATGTGGTGAGTTCATGCACTGTGTTGGTTTTGTTCTTTGAACAAGGTGATGCTCATGCACGGTTCATTTTGTGCACTAGTAAAAAAAACATAACTTTGTCTTGAATTTGAAAAAAAAGATAAAACATTTTATTTTTCACTAAAGAAGGGTTCGGTGAATGTGCATATGAAACTAGTGGGGTTCGGAACCTCCAACAAGGTTAAGAACCACTGGTCTAGCATTGTATTGTGAGAGTCCAGTCCATAGTAGATCTAACATAATAGTGAGAGTCCAGTCCATAGTGGGGCCAGCAGAAGTCCAGGTCTTTTGCCTTCCTCTCGTAGTTTTCTCCTTTCTCTACTGTATGTTCCACTTACTCTACCTCATTGCAGCTGTCACATATAATCCTGTTGGGTGTTTACTTATAAGGTGCAATATCTGTTTCAGTCTGATGTGTCGTGTTTTAATACGTGATTTGATTCCTTCCTCTTGTGCTCCCCCTTACAGTTCTTCCCGCTCCTACTGTATTCTGTATTGCTTATAAGTGTCTTCCTGTTGTATTCATGTGCCAATGTGATTTCCACTCTTTCCAAAAGATTTCCTATAATAATTTTGCCTCTGTCCTTGTGAGAGGTACTTGTCGGAGTTGCTCGAGCAATAGAGTCTCCTTTGCCAGCTGATCTCTCAAATCATTGCCCACTGCAAATTTTGAGTAAAGAGGCACTCAAAAATACTGGCTTTTGAAGTTGCTCAGCTTTTCGGGACATCATAAAAGGAACAACGTCCTTCCTCATGGTCATGAGCCACCCATGTCTGTATGTCACTATAACTTTTTTAAAAGCTTCGCATTTAGTTCTTTGTCATCTTGGCAGGGTAGTGTTGCGTCGGACCAGTTCTTCCTCCTAGGGAATCTAAGTTACTGGTCAATCCCAAGTTCTTTAGACGACATATATGCTGAGTAAGAAAGACCCTCAGGACAGTTTTGGAATATTATCAAGTTTTACTGAAAGTTTCAGGAGAACCACAGACCAATACATTCATACCGGCTTCTTAAGTTGTTCTAACACTCGAACGGAAGAGCCCACTTCTTGCAAAACAAAGAAGGCCCCCACCTGTCTGAGAAGGAACACGGCTTCATTGTTCCACTACAGATAAGACAAAAGGGAGTATTCCATCTCATACAGTGCAAGCCTTCAAGGTAACACACATAGTTTACTTGCGGATATAAGAGAAGAAATAGAAAGAGTACAAATGGAAAAACACTAGCTGATTCACACATGACTATGAATTAAAAAGAAATAACTCTTAAACATATATATATATATATGCATTCTTCACAGTAGCCTGTTAAATGCTAGAAATACATGTTTTCAATGACCAAACAAAACAAGACGAAAATGTTTCATATGTCATTGTTAATGAGAACAACAATGCTAACAACAAAGGGAACATAAGCAATTTTACTAGGGTTCTTGCCACCCCAAAAAAGTCCATCCATCCATCCATTTACTACCGCTTGTCCCTTTCGGGGTCGCGGGGGGGCTGGAGCCTATCCCAGCTGCACTCGGGCGGAAGGCTGGGTACACTCTGGACAAGTTGCCATCTCATGACAGGGCCAAAACAAATAGACAAACATTATCATTCACACACTAGGGCCAATTTAGTGTTGAAAATCGGCAAAATACTACAAATGTATAACTAATTAGTAAATTTAAATAAAAAAGTACACACGAAGTAGAGAGTCAATGTTAAAATATTGTTTTCGGGACGCCTAAGATATAACATTTTTCACTGGACCAGAATCACTTGCAAAATTTGGTGAATGTTCATGCTGATTAAGGGCCTCAATAATGTGTTCAAAGTGGGATAATACATTCAAAAAAACTAAGCAATACAACTGCTGCTCGGGCCCTAATAAGAAAAGCTCAGTTCAGTACAGTTGGCTACTAATAGCGCCTCAGACTGTCGACAACACCCAATTCTTATGATTGAAATGACAAATAACAATTATACAAACACATGCTTGGCACTATGTCATGAAATGAAACAAACAAAGCATGTGTATCACCGAAAAGTCCAGAATGCCGTCCAGCTGTGGTTATGGCAATCCTTCTCAAACATGCTTTATCAGTATCATGCTTCAAACCCACTTCGCAAAGCAAACGTGCAAACAAAGCGTGCTCATTATAGTCTTCAAACCTGACTTCCTCATTTTGATCTAAAAAAAAAAAAACAATTCATCAAAATTTGCTACATTCATTTTTATTCTGTAGGTTAAAGTGTTTTATATATTGTGCTCCTGAGTAAATGATGCTGATCAATGACCCCCCGCTACAAAGCATGTTAAAAAACATAATGCACTTTGTGACTGGAATAATAAATATGGCAGTGCCATGTTGGCATTTTTTTCCATAACTTGAGTTGATTTATTTTGGAAAACCTTGTTACATTGTTTAATGCAGGGGTCACCAACCTTTTTGAAACCAAGAGCTACTTCTTGGGTAGTGATTAATGCGAAGGGCTACCAGTTTGATACACACTTAAATAAATTGCCAGAAATAGTCAGTTTGCTCAATTTACCTTTAACTCTATGTTATTATTAATAATTAATTATATTTACACTTAATTGAACGGTTTAAAAGAGGAGAAAACACGAAAAAAATGACAATTAAATTTTGAAACATAGTTTATCTTCAATTTCGACTATTTAAAATTCAAAATTCAACCGAAAAAAAGAAGAGAAAAACTAGCTAATTCGAATATTTTTGAAAAAATTAAAAAAAGAATTTATGGAACATCATTAGTAATTTTTCCTGATTAAGATTAATTTTACAATATTGATGACATGTTTTAAATAGGTTAAATCCAATCTACACTTTGTTAGAATACATAACAAATTGGACCAAGCTATATTTCTAACAAAGACAAATCATTATTTCTTCTAGATTTTCCAGAACAAAAATTTGAAAAGAAATTCTAAAGACTTTGAAATAAGATTTCAATTTGATTCTACAGATTTTCTAGATTTGCCAGAATATTTTTTTTAAAATTTTAAATCATAATAAGTTTGAAGAAATATTTCACAAATATTCTTCGTCGAAAAAACAGAAGCTAAAATGAAGAATTAAATTAAAATGTATTTATTATTCTTTACAATAAAAACAATTAATTTACTTGAACATTGATTTAAATTGTCAGGAAAGAAGAGGAAGGAATTTAAAAGGTAAAAAGGTATATGTGTTTAAAAATCCTAAAATCATTTTTAAGGTTGTATTTTTTCTCTAAAATTGTCTTTCTGAAAGTTATAAGAAGTAAAGTAAAAAAATTTATGAATTTATTTAAACAAGTGAAGACCAAGTCTTTAAAATATTTTCTTGGATTCTCAAATTCTATTTGAGTTTTGTCTCTCTTAGAATTAAAAATGTCAAGCAAAGCGAGACCAGCTTGCTAGTAAATAAATAAAATTTTAAAAATAGAGGCAGCTCACTGGTAAGTGCTGCTATTTGAGCTATTTTTAGAACAGGCCAGCGGGCTACTCATCTGGTCCTTACGGGCTACCTGGTGCCCGCGGGCACCGCGTTGGTGACCCCTGGTTTAATGCATCCAGCGGGGCATCACAACAAAATTAGGCATAATAATGTGTTCATTCCACGACTGTATATATCGTATTGGTTGATATCGGAATCGGTAATTAAGAGTTGGACAATATCGGGATATCGGCAAAAAAGCCATTATCGGACATCTCTAGTGCAGGTCAAAAGGTATCTAATGCTTAAACCAAAAATAAACAAAAGGCAAGTGCCATTAAGAAAAGGCATTGAAACTTAGGGAAGGCTATGCAGAACGAAACTAAAACTGAACTGGCTGCAAAGTAGACAAAAACAGAATGCTGGACGACAGCAAAGACTTACAGCCTGTGGAGCAGAAAAGGCGTCCACAAAGTACGTCCGTACATGACATGACAATCAACAATGTCCCCACAAAGAAGGATAAAAACAACTGAAATAGTTTTGATTGCTAAAACAAAGTAGGTGTGGGGAATAGCGCTCAATGAAGACATGAAACTGCTACAGGAAAATACCTACAAAACAGGAAAAGCCACCAAAATAGGAGCGCAAGACAAGAACTAAAACACTATACACAGGAAAACTCAAAATAAGTTGTGGCGTGATGTGACAGGTGGTGACAGTACTTTGAGACAAGAGCTATAGTGATGCATGCTTGGTTATGGTTTGAAGTCATATCCAACACTTGCGAGAACAACTTTTTACTGTCTGCTGAGTTTCATTTTTTAATGATTTCTGCTGGTGGTGTGCCTCCGCATTTTTTCAACGCAAAAAATGTGCCTTGGCTCAAAAAAGGTTGAAAAACACTGATTTATTGGGTTAATTTTGTGTTTTTGTATCAAATGGGTCAAGTGTTCAAAAGATGTTTGTAGAATAAGAATGAAAAAATAAATGTTATATAAAAACTGGTCACATAGTTTTTATTTATTGTATATATTTATAAAATGTTACATAAAAATTGGTAACATTATTTTGATTTATTGTATTTATTTATATTGGCTTAATTCTATTAACAAACAAAAATGAGCCGACTTTCAAAGAAACGAAGGCTGTGGTGTGACCCAGAATGCTAATGCTGAAAACTAGCATCACAACACTCGATACTTGTCCATCCATACATCCATTTTCTACCGCTTGTCCCTTTCGGGTTCGCGGAGGGTGCTGGAGCCTATCTCAGCTGCATTCGGACGGAAGGCGGGGTACACCCTGGACAAGTCGCCACCTCATCGCAGGGCCAACACAGATAGACAGACAACATTCACATTCAAGGAACCATTTAGTGTTGCCAATCAACCTATCCCCAGGTGCATGTCTTTGGAGGTGAGAGGGGCCTATCCCCAGGTGCATGTCTTTGGAGGTGGGCGGAAGCCGCAGTTCCCGGAGGGAACCCACGCAGTCACGGGGAGAACATGCAAACTCCACACAGAAAGATCCCGAGCCCAGGGTCGAAACCAGGACCTTCGTATTGTGGTCTAAAAAAAGTCCTAAAAAGTCTTGAATTTGACTTGTTGAAACCTGCAGAGACCCTGCTCTGTGGTTTTGTGGTTGGTTTAAGTAACAACTTAGCATATACAATTATGTAATTTATATATATATATTATAAAGGAGGTTGCACATGTAACTTGTATTCTAACTGCCTCCTTCCTAAACTAATGATGATACATTAACTGTGAAGAGCACTGAGGTGTGCAAACTCTATGATCATTTTTAACAATTGAATTCTTTGACCTATCATCACTCAAAGGGTATACACACAAAATAACCTGACAATAACACAAAAGAACATTTGATGATGGATTTTTTCCCCCTTCTTTCATTTAGGTTCTTAAATCTTGTTGTCTTCTGAACCATATTTTCAAAAACAATACTGTTTGCAACCAGCATAGGCAATATTTATTTAATTACCTTATACAGTCAGGGCCGGCCCGTGGCATAGGCCGTATAGGCAAATGCTAAGGGCGCCGTCCATCAGGGGGCGCCACGCCAGTGCCACAAATGTTGGAGAAAAATAAATAAAATAAATACAAGTTGGTACTATTATTTCTAAATACAAAAAATAATCCCACGTTAATTAAAATGCAAAGTAAAGCCTATTTAATAGAAATATTATTTGTTACAACATTACGCCCCGCACGGTGCGCCCCCTCCCTTCCCGTATCATGACTCTTTTTGGACTCACCACGTCAAAAAATCAACACAAGATGTCAAAACAGTCAAAACTGTCAGGTGCCCAGGGAAGAAAAAAGAGAAAAGAGGAGGAGAAACGAGAAAAAGACAGAGGTAGCAGGTAGGTAACGTTAGCCTACATTAAATTATTTGTCTGTTACAGAATGTGATAGTAACCTGGCTTTTTAGCATTAAGCTAATGCTTCATGATTCGGCAATTGCTAATCAATAAATAGCTAGTTCTGTTTTAACGTCGGGTTAATATTGTGGAGGGGGCTAAATTGTTATGGAAAATAATAATGTATCGTTAGGTAATTACAGTACTCCCACCTTACATTCCTCAGGGACATTTGTATTAGATCTTTTAAGCAGGTGTTTTTTGTTGACATTGTTATTGCCTTCTGGTTAGCTAATGTTTGCCCTGCAGGTAATAGTCACTTTTACACCCCTTTATATATTAGGTATAGTTGTAAGCGTAGTTGTTAAAGTGCACATCATTAATGTTAATTAAGCAATATCACATGAGAGGGAATGCTGTTTTTTTAATTTGAGCACTGCTGTGATTCGGTTAAAGATAATCATAACATAACATTCTCATATAATATGTTAATTTGCTTTCTTTAAGTAAAAAAAAAGGTCAAAGACAAAGCTATTCGGTTTCTTGTGAGTATATACACTTCACTGCCGATGTGGGGGGGCGCCACCTAAAATCTTGCCTAGGGCGCCAGATTGGTTAGGGCCAGGCCTGTATACAGTAATATTGTCTGTGTGTCTTTCCCCATATTTATCTAAATATCCCTTTCCAGAATAACTCCCCCTCCCTACTTAGCTTCTCCCCTTTTACCCCTCTTGGTCTTTAGAGCAGTGTTTTTCAACCACTATGTCACAGCACACTAGATACAGTCTGGTGTGCCGTAGGAGATTATCTAATTCCACCTATTTGGGCTAAAAATATTTTTTGTAAAGCAATAATTATTGTCTGCAAATTATGTGTTGTTGTTGTTGAGTGTCGGTGCTGTCTAGAGCTCGGCAGAGTAACCGTGTAATACTCTTCCATATCAGTAGGTGGCAGCAGGTAGCTAATTGCTTTGTAGATGTCGGGAACATGGTTTGTCCTGATCACAATATGCGGGAGGCAGCGTGCAGGGGGAAAGGTATCTAATGCTAAAACTAAAAAAATTAACAAAAGGTGAGTGCCCCTAAGAAAAGGCAATGAAACTAACACTGAACTGGCTACAAAGTAAACAGAATGCTGGACGACAGCAAAGACTTACAGCGTGTTGAGCAAAGACGGCGTCCACGAAGTACATCCCAACATGACATGACAATCAACAATGTCTCCACAAAGAAGGATAGCAACTAGAGATAATTGCTTTGTAGATGTCGGAAACAGCGGGTAAAAAAAGGTATCTAATGCTCAAACCAAAAATAAACAAAAGGTGAGTGCCCCTAAGAAAAGGCATTGAAGCTTCGGCTATGCAGAACGAAACAAACTGAACTGGCTATAAAGTAAACAAACACAGAATGCTGGACGACAGCAAAGACTTACTGTGGAGCAAAGACGGTGTCCACAAAGTACATCCGAACATGACATGACAATCAACAAAGTCCCCACAAAGAAGGATTAAAACAACTGAA
>NC_084747.1:5615522-5750522 GCF_033978785.1 Entelurus aequoreus
TACACCAGCCAGCCCTCATCTGCTCATCAACACCCGTGCTCACCTGCGTTCCAGCGATCGACGGAGCGACGAAGGACTTCACCCGATCATAGATGCGGTCGGCGGCTAGCGTCGGATAGCGCATCTGCTATCCAAGTCAAAGTCCTCCTGGTTGTGTTGCTGCAGCCAGCCGCTAATACACCGATCCCACCTACAGTTTTCTTCTTTGCAGTCTCCATTGTTCATTAAACAAATTGCAAAAGATTCACCAACACAGATGTCCAGAATACTGTGGAATTTTGCGATGAAAACAGAGCTTTTTGTATTGGATACAATGTGTCTGAATACTTCCGTTTCAATCATTGACGTCACGCGCATACGTCATCATCCAAAGGAGTTTTCAACCGGAAGTTTAGCGGGAAATTTAAAATGTCACTTTATAAGTTAACCCGGCCGTATTGGCATGTGTTGCAATGTTAAGATGTCATCATTGATATATAAACTATCAGACTGCGTGGTCGCTAGTAGTGGCTTTCAGTAGGCCTTTAAAGACAACACGTCCCAGCTACAACTAGGTTTTATTAACACAGATACGACTGTATATACGACGGATATTGCCCTCCAAAATAGTCTCTCTCTTTTTGATGAAATTACATTAGACTTAGACTTTTTCTCTCTGGCACTCATGGAGGGCGGACGCTCCGCTTTCCTCTCTCTTATCTCTCCTGCTTGCTTCTTTGTCTTGTCTTAACTTTTTGTGTTGCCTCTTTTTGCACTGCTCTCCAAATCAACATTGGATCTATTTAACTGGCCTCAACGAAATTGACAAGATCTTAGGTTTAGGGCAGGGGTGTCCAAACTTTTTCCACTGAGGGCCGCACACGGAAAAATTAAAGCATGTGGGGGCCATTTTGATATTTTTCATTTTCAAACCATAACCAAATACGTGGATTTTTTATTTATTTTACCTTTAGGGGTCCCGGGGACCATAAAGGGTCTCATTCATTAAAATGTTAAAAATAAGTCGGATTATTATTTTTTTTAAATTATTTAACGCTTACAGTAAATCTCTATATCAACTTCAAGTTGATATAAAGTAATACAGATTAAAAAAAATGTTTTATGGCTTTTCTGTCAAAAACAACTTAGTTTTTTTTATAGTAAAACTGAAATATGCAGTATTTAGTAATTAGAGCCCTAAAAGATCAATAATGCAGGACACCATTGATTTTAATTATTTCATATTTTTGAGTCATCACAGTGAAAAGATACATTAAAAATCACTAAATATATTTGGGATCCAAAAGGTGCCCCACTCATAAAGTGATACATTTTCATTAAGTTTTTCTTTTACTTTCAACACTTAAGTTACGAGATCAACTTCAGATATATCTTCGATTTTATGCTGCAACAATTATTTTCTTTGTTTTATGTGCTTTTGTCAAAGAAAACATTGATGTTTTTATATGGCTACTACTAGGGATGTCCGATAATGGCTTTTTGCCGATATCCGATATTCCGATATTGTCCAACTCTTTAATTACCGATACCATTATATCAACCGATACCGATATCAACCGATATATGCAGTCGTGGAATTAACACATTATTATGCCTAATTTGGACAACCATGTATGGTGAAGATAAGGTACTTTTTAAAAAAAATAATAAAATAAGATAACTAAATTAAAAACATTTTCTTGAATAAAAAAGAAAGTAAAACAATATAAAAACAGTTACATAGAAACTAGTAATGAATGAAAATGAGTCAAATTAACTGTTAAAGGTTAGTACTATTAGTGGACCAGCAGCACGCACAATCATGTGTGCTTACGGACTGTATCCCTTGCAGACTGTATTGATATATATTGATATATAATGTAGGAACCAGACTATTGATAACAGAAAGAAATGGGGGAGGGAGGTTTTTTGGGTTGGTGCACTAATTGTAAGTGTATCTTGTGTTTTTTATGTTGATTTAATAAAAATAAAAATAAAAACGATACAGATAATAAAAAAAACGATACCGATAATTTCCGATATTACATTTTAACGCATTTATCAGGCCGATATTATCGGACATCCCTAGCTACTACACAATATATGCAATATTTACCACATAAAACATTTTAAAGTGAAATATTTGAAGTAATTGGAGCCCTGAAAATAATTCATTATAACATGGATTTTTTGTCTTTTTTTTTTTTTTTGAGCAATGGCAAAAAAATAAAAATAAAGAAAGACAAAAGAAAAAAAAACAGCCTGCATGGCAGCTTTTGTGACAACATTGCAACTTTTTCTTGTTAGATTTCACCTCATTCCACTTTTTTTAATGTTCTTTTTTATTTTTACAATAGTATTTCCAGAATGTGTGGCGGGCCGGTAAACAATTAGCTGCGGTCCGCAAATGGCCCCCGGGCCGCACTTTGGACACCCCTGGTTTAGGGGAACCTGCTTGTCGTGACGGAGCGGTTGTTGCTGGACACACGACGGACTCTTGGGAGAAGAAGGAGTGCCGCGTGCCTGGCGAGCCTTTTCTGTGGAGGACGTGAAGATATCTACCTATTGGGAATGATGACAACAGGACATCTGCTGATTGGAGTAAGCCTTGCTCTGGTTTGTCCACAAATTGGAAGTTGCTGGCAGTCTTCAAAGTACCCCAAAGCTGCCACAAATGATTGGAGGATGCGGGAAGAACTGTTGACACTCTTGTGATTTTGGATGTCATCGGACTGTCTGCCCCACAGGTTTGAGGACCAGTCATAGACATTTTAGAGTGAAAAGCAAATTTTATTTTCACTTGTATACAAAACATTCTAACTTGGATTGCTTCCCTGGCTTGGAGACTCTCCTGAAGGACAGTGCAGTGAAGACACAACTAACTCCCTTCTTGTCTCTCATGGACACACACCTGTTGTTGTTGTTGACTTTGGACTAGCGACTGCACGACATCAAGGCCGCGGAACAGAGACACACTGCAGGCTTACACACAAACATGCATCCACAAAAATATACGCCACGCACATACATACCCCACATCTGCGGTCCCCTCCAAGGTTTCTCATTGTCATCCCATTGGGTTGAGTTTTTTTCTTGCCCTGATGTGGGCTCTGAACCGAGGATGTCGTTGTGGCTTGTGCAGCCCTTTGAGACACTCGTGATTTAGGGCTATATAAATAAACATTGATTGATTGATTAACAATCAAACATATGAACAATAACAACCAAAACAAGTACAAAACAGTACAATACTCAATAAACAGCCAACTTTTAATTTTTTTTAATTTTTATTGAGTACATTTTTTTTTTTTTAGTGATTCCCAGAGCCCAAAAAAAGTCTGCGGGCTATAGAGCATTTTCTATTGGGGCTCCAGTACTCTGGAATGCCCTCCCGGTAACAATTAGAGATGCTACGTCAGTAGAAGCATTTAAGTCCCATCTTAAAACTCATTTGTGTACTTTAGCCTTTAAATAGACCCCCCTTTTAGACCAGTTGATCTGCCGTCTCTTTTCTGCTCTGCCCGCTTATTAGGTGACCACAGATGAAGCGCTAGCTGTTCAAAGTCGAGACCCGGGATGGACCACTCATCTGTGGGGGGGGGGGGGGGGGGGGGTCCCCTCCAAGGTTTCTCATTGTATCCCATTGGGTTGAGTTTTTTTCTTGCCCTGATGTGGGCTCTGAACCGAGGATGTCGTTGTGGCTTGAGCAGCCCTTTGAGACACCCGTGATTTAGGGCTACATAAATCATCTTTGATTGATTTTTTTATTTTTTATTTGATAAACTTTCATTTATAATCTGCAACATTTACAAACAATCGAGAAATAATAAGAATCAAAACAAGTACAAAAACAGTACAAAACAGCGCTAGGAGGTTGTAAACTCAATTAGGGCTGCAACAACTAATCGATTAAATCGATTAAAATCGATTATAAAAATAGTTGCCGATTAATTTAGTCATCGATTCGTTGGATCTATGCTATGCGCATGCGCAGAAGCTTTTTAAAAATAAAAAATAAATTATTATTATTATTTTATTTTTTTAAATAAACCTTTATTTATAAACTGCAACATGTACAAACAGCTGAGAAACAATAATCAAAAATAAGTATGGTGCCAGTATGCTGTTTTTTTTCCAATAAAATACTGGAAAGGATAGAAATGTAGTTTGTCTCTTTTATCCGATTATTAATCGATTAATCGAAGTAATAATCGACAGATTAATCGATTATCAAATTAATCGTTAGTTGCAGCCCTAAACTCAATAGAGCAACTAAAGTAGAATGCAAAATATATATGTGTAGTAAAGTGTAAAGCCGTAGGCTCACACAAGTTCCGTAAATAATCCATTCTATCTGTTAATGATACTACTTGGTCAATAGGGATATGTGCAATAATACCAGCACTTCAATTTAACAATTCAGCACACTTGCACTTTAGCAATTTACACAGGTCCAATATTATTGTGGTGGTTGCACTTTGCACTGGTGCACACCTGCAATGTACTATACAGCTGCATTAAAGACAGCTATAGTCGATATTTGCAGGGCAATTTTGACATTGGTTGCACATGCCCAATCTGGATTGCTAATATACTTCTAGAGAAGTTAAATATTTGTTCAATCAACTGTGAGTTCTTTCCATGTCTAAACCACAATAAAAATGCATCATTATTGGAGCCCTGGTATACTATAGGATTCAACAAGGCAACTGCTGATTGGGAAAAAAAATGATGTCTTTCCCCCACTGGAACTGAAAGTGTTAATATGTGCTTATGAGGAATAAAAAGACATGTTTTTAGAAAGACAAGCCGTACAAAATCAAAGTGTCGCTTGAGTCATTGTGTAAGTTTGAATTGTTAACAATACAACACATTTTTTTAAATTGTGCCTCTGGGGAACAAGTGGCTCGTTTTATTTAAAAAATGTACATAAAAGTAGGCAAAATAAAAATAATTATATCTCGTATTTGTTTGAATTATAATTGGCATGAAAAGTAATAGTAATAGTAGTAGTAGTAAATAAATGCCAAATAAACTTAATAGGTTGGACCAGTTTGCTCGGAGATATAGTAAACTTCTTAAAAGAAACCAAATAATCTGCCGTGTCAGATTTGCATATTATTATTAGCTCAACTTCAAGTTATATTTATAATAATGACCACATTTTTTTAAAATAAATATATATATATATATATTTTTTAACCAACAAGTTATTTTTCCTTATTATAAGTTAATACAATTGGAGATACGGTATACTTCTGAAAAGAAAAAATATTATCTGCCATTTCAGATTTGCATATTATTATTAGCTCAACTTTTTATTTATTACAATGAAAAAAAATAATGTAAAGGTACTTTTACTTTAATTATTTTTTTTAAATCGAATCGAAACAAGCACTGAAATCAAGTTTTTTTTTTTTTTTAGCTTACAAAGTCAGTTTTGTTTTGTTTTTACCAACAATATATTATTTCTTACCAGACACTTTCTACATTAAAATAATGTGTTATAAGTACCATGCAGAAAAATCTAAGATAATTGTATTCCAGCTCTACAGACATTGGCTTTTCCTACACATGTCCATTTGTCCTTTATAATATTAGTATGACAATGGTTATTAATAGTGCATTATGACGTCATCATACGAGAGTTTGTTTATCTCTTCTAAATATATTTAAAACCGTTTGTTTTGCATACCTCGACAGATTCAGTGGGCATTTCAGTGCCACAGTTTTTGTTTGCGTCCAATAAAAATGGTCACAAATGATCACCAAATTCTTGTTAATCGAGGAACCATAGCAACTCGGGACCGCCTCCGACCGGAAGAGGCGGGGTTTCCCAGCCAACCACCAAACCCACGACGCTACATTACGATATTAACGTTAACTTGTACACCACCGAATTCATGTAATGCAGAGAACTTGTACTGAAGTTATATATAGTTATTTCAGCCCCTCTCCAGTCTAAAATGGCAATATTTAAAGTAGCGAAAGCAAAAAGTCAAACTCAGTGTAATCATGTTGTTTAAAAATATGCCTGAAAATATATTCATCCAAAACAAAATAACCATCTTTTAGGAGTAATCACGGTAACATAAACTGTTTGTTAAGACTTTTAAAAAAGTTCACATAATGTGTATATTTTCCATCAATAGGGTTTGATTTTTGAACAGGCATTGCGTTCGGCACCTTCCCATTTTGCGCAAGCGACACAACCATTAAATTATATTTAACCGTTAGGATAGCACAGTTAAGTTGTAAAAAAACATATTATTTGCCTAGAATAGAACTTTAAGTTAAATATCAACTCATCTTCAGTGCACAACAGTCACGTTAAAATAAGTGGTGCCAAAAAACAAAAACAGCCAACCCCCCTTGTGTTTGTGGTGTCCAAAAATATGCCTGATTGAATGATCGTTCGGAAACATCCAAACCAACATTTAAATGTAATCACGTTCGCAGACACAATTTTCCCCAGCCAACACGCAAAAGCCTTTTCGCCAAAGTATACATAGTATGTCACCTTTACGGTTGGAGTACTTCATTTTTGAACAGGCATTACGCCAGCAACCCTAACCAGAGTGGGCCTTCTTCGTTGCAGGCGCTCGAACGAGCCACTAAAAAAAAAACACCAAA
The DNA here is from genome assembly GCF_033978785.1 of Entelurus aequoreus. Taxonomy (NCBI): domain Eukaryota; kingdom Metazoa; phylum Chordata; class Actinopteri; order Syngnathiformes; family Syngnathidae; genus Entelurus; species Entelurus aequoreus. Next base: position 5,622,135 of record NC_084747.1, read on the forward strand.
TTCGATTGTTTATTTTTGTTCGTGGTTTGTTTACGTTTTTCTTTTTTTGTGCCAATAACATGGCTTCCACCGCGTTGCTCTCGCCCATGGTGGATTACTACAACGACGAAGAGGAACTCGACAGCGTGGAGGACGACGACGACCGCAGCTTCAGAGGCAGAGACTCGGAAGAAGGTAACAAACGCTGCGGGGAATGGAGCGTAGAAGCTTCCCTGGTCCGTCTAGTTGTTGGGAATACATCGTATTGTAGTACAGGAAGGCGCATTTTTGCTCAAAAAAGTGTAGAAAATGTTTGAATTTGGTGTAAATGTGTTGATTACCGTGCTTGGTAGTGGGAGCGATGTGCCGCCACGATAGGTTAGCTTGCTTATGCTAACGTTTACATTTGTTAACCCTTGTGTGGTGTTCGGGTCTGTGGGAACCGTTTTCCTTTTTTTATTAAAAGAAAAATTATACAATTAATTATTTTTTCAAACTAAGACTCACTGACTTTGACTCATTTTCTGTGAAGAACGTATATCACAATACATATTTAATGCATACTTGCCAACCTTGAGACCTCCGAATTCGGGAGATGGTGTGTGTGTGTGTGTGTGTGTGTGTGTGTGTGTGTGTGTGTGTGTGTGTGTGTGTGTGTGTGTGTGTGTGTGTTGAGATGGGGGGTGTATATATTTACAAGTATTTCTTAAATATAAATAATCCGTTCAGGCAGCATACACCTTCCCTTTGGAGCTGTCCTGGATGAACTGAAATTATTTGTTTCCAATCATTTTGGAACTTGCAAGCGTATTTCTTATAAATGATATACCGTTAGGGGTGTAACGGTACACAAAAATGTCGGTTCAGTACGTACACTACCGTTCAAAAGTTTGGAGTCACCCAAACAATTTTGTGGAATAGCCTTCATTTCTAAGAACAAGAATAGACTGTCGAGTTTCAGATGAAAGTTCTCTTTTTCTGGCCATTTTGAGCGTTTAATTGACCCCACAAATGTGATGCTCCAGAAACTCAATCTGCTCAAAGGAAGGTCAGTTTTGTAGCTTCTGTAACGAGCTAAACTGTTTTCAGATGTGTGAACATGATCGCACAAGGGTTTTCTAATCATCAATTAGCCTTCTGAGCCAATGAGCAAACACATTGTACCATTAGAACACTGGAGTGATAGTTTCTGGAAATGGGCCTCTATACACCTATGTAGATATTGCACCAAAAACCAGACATTTGCAGCTAAAATAGTCATTTACCACATTAGCAATGTATAAAGTGTATTTCTTTAAAGTTAAGACTAGTTTAAAGTTATCTTCATTGAAAAGTACAGTGCTTTTCCTTCAAAAATAAGGACATTTCAATGTGACCCCAAACTTTTGAACGGTAGTGTACCTCGGTTTAGAGGTCACGGTTCGGTTCATTTTCGGTACAGTAAGAAAACAACAAAATATACATTTTTGGGTTATTTATTTACCTAATTTGTAAACAATGGCATAACATACATATACACACAGGGTCCATTGCCAGGGTTAATGTGGTCAACATATATAAAATAAAAATCAGGCTCAGAATGGTTTCTTAACAAAACCTTTCTACATATTAAGTGCTTTTTTTGATTGATTGATTGAGACTTTTATTAGTAGATTGCACAGTACAGTACATATTCCATACAATTGACCACTAAATGGTAACACCTGAATAAGTTTTTCAACTTCTTTAAGTCGGGGTCCACGTTAATCAACATTAAACTGCCTCAAGTTGATGCTCAGATTAAATACAATGACAAAATGTTTCTTCTACATAAAAAGTGCAACATTAAACAGTTTCAAGTCAACTCAGCCTTAGATTAACTTTCCTCCCCCACCCCCAGCCTGGCTAACTTGGCAGTAAGAGGATATATGGGCTCATTGTTCTTCCACCATAGAAGTGGGTCGAAATCTAGTTTTTAATGCAATATGGACTTATATCTGCTGCTATAAAAACATTTGTTATTGCTTTAGCCCTGCCTGACTCCCCGAGGAGAGGCTGCTTGAATGCGGTGGTGACGCTTCAAATGGGTTAGCATGTGTTATGAGAGTAGCGTATGTGTGTGTGTGGCCCTTTAATATGTGTGACAGCATGTGAGGTGAGTATGTGGGTGAGCGAAGTGAGGGAGCGGTAGCATGAGTGCGGGGAGTGGCTAGTGTTTTGTTAGATTGGCTGTGTGCAAGACCTCAATAAATCCACGATTTGCAACTAATCGCTGGAATCCCCCGAGAATACATCGGCCCTGGAGGAGTGTCTCCTTTCGCGCTCCTCGACTACGGTCTGGGAGCCGGAAGCAGGAACGGTGCAACACATGTTTGACGTGTTGTCAGAAGCAGCTGCTGAACAATGTCGGCAAACCTCCGTCCTCCATTGTTGTATCGCGCAGCCAAAGTGTTCCCAAACGGGAGATCTTAACGAGGCAGGTGGGTCTTCCAGCTCTGATTTTTACATGTTGTCCTAGCCCGGTCGCTGCTAGCATGTGAACTCGTTCGGTACACCTCCGAACCGAACCGAAACCCCCGTACCGAAACGGTTCAATACAAATACACGTACCGTTACACCCCTAGTACTTCTTCTTCTTACTCGTCGTCGCCATGTCTCTTCTTCGTTCGACATTACTACTTGCCGTAGTTTTGAAGCAATGCATGATGGGAATCCGGATGTTGTGTGTCAGTGTATTAACGTGCCGGCTGGAATAAACACACACTGAGAAATAGCTCAGTGCCTGCCTACTTTATGGGTTATAGATAAATCTATGGATAACGGAGACATATATAATAGTCTCCTTTTCAGGTGAGAGAGGACGCTAAAGGCAGTGCCTTTAAGGCATGCCCCCAATATTGTTGTCCGGGTGCAATTCGAGAGAATGGTTGCCCCGGGAGATTTTCGGGAGGGGCACTGAAATTCGTGAGTCTCCCGGGAAAATCAGGGGGGGTTGGCAAGTATGATTTAATGACCACACACCATACACCCCCCTACATATTTATGTTACATATAAGATGTCCGGGTCCACTGGACCCACGGCACACACACACAGGAGGAGGACAGGTTGTAGGTACACAGAACATCAGAGGGTCAAATGTGCGAGAAAATGAGAGCAGACCGTGTTGACAAACAATGTTGCAGCGTTCATATTGTTGTTACTCAGCCAGCGTTTGTGGGTCTGATAGACCCGTTGCATTTTGTGGCTTTTGATGCCTCACAATCAAACACTTTATGTTAAAATACTGATCAAATGTTTATTGGGATAAGGTAAACATCTGTTCAGTATTTTAACATAAAAGTGTTTGATTGTGAGGCATTGAAAGCCACAAAATGCAACGGGTCCGTCAGACCCACAAACGCTGGCTGAATAACAACAGTATGAACATTACACAAGGGTTAAATCAATGGTGGTTATGGTTTAAAACAGTAGTCCCCCAACCTTGTTTTGCACCACGGACCGGTTTAATGTAGGCATTTTTTTCAGGTACCGGCTTCCCACTTGCGAAATATACAACTCACTATAACGCTGTATTAGTGGGAGCCAGTGACGTGCTGTCAGGGGAGACAGTGCCTCACCTTGACACCAGGTGGCTTAACCATGAAATGTTCAAAAAGCCAGCCATCCATTTTCTTCCGCTTATCCGAGGTCGGGTCGCGGGGGCAGCAGCCTAAGCAGAGAAGCCCAGACTTCCCTCTCCCCAGCCACTTCGTCCAGCTCCTCCCGGGGGATCCTGAGGCGTTCCCAGGCCAGCCAGGAGACACAGTCTTCCCAACGTGTCCTGGGTCTTTCCCGTGGCCTCCTGCTGGTCGGACGTGCCCTAAACACCTTCCTAGGAAGGCGTTCGGGTGGCATCCTGAGCAGATGCCCGAACCACCTCATCTGGCTCCTCTCAATGTGGAGGAGCAGCGGCATTACTCTGAGTTTCTCCCGGATGACAGAGCTTCTCACCCTATCTCTAAGGGAGAGCCCCACAGAGGAAACTCATTTGGGCCGCTTGTACCCGTGATCTTGTCCTTTCGGTCATAACCCAAAGCTCATGACCATAGGTGAGGATGGGAACGTAGATCGACCGGTAAATTGAGAGCTTTGCCTTCCGGCTCAGCTCCTTCTTCACCAAAACGGATTGATACAGCGTCCGCATTACTGAAGACGTCGCACCGATCCGCCTGTCGATCTCACCATCCACTCTTCCCTCACTCGTGAACAAGACTCCTGGGTACTTGAACTCCTCCACTTGGGGAAAGATCTCCTCCCCAACCTGGAGATGGCACTCCACCCTTTTCCGGGCGAGAACCATGGACTCGGACTTGAAGGTGCTGATTCTCATCCCAGTCGCTTCACACTTGGCTGCAAACCGATCCAATGAGAGCTGAAGACTACATCATCTGCAAACAGCAGAGACCTAATCCTGCAGCCACCCAAACCGGATCCCCTCAACACCCTGACTGCGCCTAGAAATTCTGTCCATAAAAGTTATGAACAGAATGGGTGACAAAGGGCAGCCTTGGCGGAGTCCAACCCTCACTGGAAACGTGTCCGACTTACTGCCGGCAATGCGGACCAAGCTCTGACACTGATCATACAGGGAGTGGACCACCACAATAAGACAGTCCGATACCCCATACTCTCTGAGCACTCCCCACAGGACTTCCCGGGGGACACGATCGAATGCCTTCTCCAAGTCCACAAAGCACACGTAGACTGGTTGGGCAAACTCCCATGCACCATCAAGGACCCTGCCGAGAGTATAGAGCTGGTCTACCGTTCCACGACCAGGACTGTTCCTCAAACGAAGTAATAAAATAAGTTTGAATATTTCTCTTTTGGTTTATGCTTTCTATGTGATTTTGGTGTGGTTCCTGCACATTTTGATCATTTTCATGGTCAAAATCGCGGAAATTCCGTTGTTTCCTGAGCTGTGCGTGTCAGCCTTCAATAATGAAAACAGGCGTTTAGGAAATAAAAGACAATTAGTCCAAACGCAATAATTGAGGGCACATCTTAACATGTATAATTAAACCTTAATTAAGCAAAAATATGATTTACTCGATTAAGCGATCGGGATATTCGATAGAATACTCGATTACTAAAATATTCGATTGCTGCCGCTCTACTTCAGATACGAACACAGAAAGGTAAGATACACTCACGATACTTGATATATTTTGTTAAAAGCAAATGGGACCAAAAAGTATTTAATAACAACTTTATCAAATACTTTTTGGACCCATTTATCAGATCATAATATCATTATGATATCGTTTTTATGAAAGTAAATGTACTCCCTTATTTTCCCTGTCATTCGAACGTGCAACCTAAATCAACAATGATTATTGCTGCATATATGAATTTAAGTTTAAAAAAAAAACTAAACTTCAAAAGTATCTGTGCCTCACCTGGTGTGTAGTTCACCGCACACCACTGGTGGGAGCCCTGGGCTTGTTTCTTTGCAATGAAATGCTGATGGAAATCAGCCTTTGGTTACAATCTGTCACTTTTCTATTTGTTATGTTCATTAATGTGCATTGTATCATGTCACAAAGTTAGAACAAATGGCAAGTTCCTATGAGGAGTTTTATTGTACATCTATAAACAAGCTCATTGGTGTGTCTAGTGCACAGGTGTCAAACTCAAGGCCCGCGGGCCAGATCTGGCCCCCCCCACGTCATTTTATATGGTTCGCAAAAGCCTGGAAATAATATGCGACAAAAAAAACGACCGGCTCAGTGGCCTTGTGGTTAGAGACTTGGAGGTTGTGAGTTCAAACCCCGGCCGAGTCATACCAAAGACTATAAAAATGGGAGCCATTGCCTCCCTGCTTGGCACTCAGCTTCAAGGGTTGGATTTGGGGGTTAAATCACCAAATGATTCCCGAGCGTGGCCCACGCTGCTGCTCACTGCTCCCCTCACCTCCCAGGGGGTGAACGAGGGGATGGGTCAAATGCAAAGGACAAATTTCACCACACCTAGTGTGTGTGTGGCAATCATTGGAACTTTAACTTATATTTTCTTTCTTTACTTTCTTATTTTCTTACTAAAGGTATTGTTTTTTTGCTAGTTTGACAGGGAAAAAAAATAGTGTCCAAAATTGCGACAAATATTATATTATCTAACTTTGTTGGTCAAAATCCAAATAAATATTAAAATATAGGGAGTTTTTTACAGCATATTGCTGTAAGTTTGAAAAAATGACCAATGTTGTTTTTTTTACAGTCAAATTGTGTCGACTGAGCTGTCAGTTTTTTGTAGTTTTTTTAATCCACGGCTGATGATTTTATGGTACCACATAGAGATGTCCGATAATATCGGCCTGCCGATATTATCGGCCGATATATGCGTTAAAATGTAATATCGGAAATTATCGGTATCGTTTTTTTTATTATCGGTATCGTTTTTTTTTTTTTTTTTAAATTAAATCAACATAAAAAACACAGGATACACTTACAATTAGTGCACCAACCCAAAAAACCTCCCTCCCCCATTTACACTCATTCACACAAAAGGGTTGTTTCCTTCTGTTATTAATATTGTGGTTCCTACATTATATATCAATATATATCAATACAGTCTGCAAGGGATACAGTCCGTAAGCACACATGATTGTGCGTGCTGCTGCTCCACTAATAGTACTAACCTTTAACAGTTAATTTTACTCATTTTCATTCATTACTAGTTTCTATGTAACTGTTTTTATATTGTTGTACTTTCTTTTTTATTCAAGAAAATGTTTTTAATTTATTTATCTTATTTTACTAATTTTTTTAAAAAGTACCTTATCTTCACCATACCTGGTTGTCCAAATTAGGCATAATAAGGTGTTAATTCCACGACTGCATATATCGGTTGATATCGGTATCGGTTGATATCGGTATCTGTAATTAAAGAGTTGGACAATATCGGAATATCGGATATCGGCAAAAAGCCATTATCGGACATCCCTAGTACCACATTTTATTATGGTAAAAAAAATGGCGACTGAGTTGCCAAAATAAAATGAAACAGCGGTACTGTATTTCTATTTACAGTAATATGTTGTAAAAATAATATTAAAAAAGAACATCATATATTTTACAGTAAAAGTCTGGCAACTAAGCTGCCATTTTTTTCTGTAAAAAAACTGGTAAAATCCACAATTTTTTTTTTACTCTTTACGTAACTTTTTTTTATTTTTTATATTAAAATTCATAGGCAAATTCATTAAATATTTACTGTTACAACCGGTCCTCTTTTGGCAGCCATGACTGCGATGTGGCCCTAAATGAAAACAAGTTTGACACCCCTGGTCTAGCGGGACAGGCCAAAGTTAAGTCGGAGAAAATGCAGTCCTTTTATAGATTATTTAATGTTTCTCCCTGGCCCGGTAGCAAATGCGTCACGGACCGGTACCGGTCCCCGGACCCGTGGTTGGGGACCACTGGTTTAAAACATTAGAACGACTAATATCGGTCAGACATCCGACCTCGGTATGCAGTTCCAGAGCCGAACGCGGCTAATGTTACCCCAAAAGCACATTCAATTCGATAAAGCAATAAACACACTGCGTTACAGCCTCATGTTTGCGCCCAATGTTTGATGGTAAAGTTAAAAAAATACTTTCAATATGCATCATAACAAAAAGGGTAATACTACAAAAATGGATAGCGGTTGATAGTCCAACTCATACTGACTGGTATACACAAGCTATGGAAACAATATCAGTAGAAAAAACTGCTTTTACTTTAGATAATGAGTCATATATTGGATTATGGGATTCATTATCTAAATTTGTTTTAACTATCAAATGAACCTAAAATATGACTTATTTTATCTTTGTGGAAAATATTGGACACACTGTTAAGCTTATGAGATGTGATGCAAATGTGTTTTTATTGTATTTTTTTTAAAATAAATGGCTGTGATGATAATGTCAATGAGGGATTTCTAATCACCGCTTTGTTGGAATTCTTACTAATATTGATACTGTTGTGGATATTACTCATTGTTGTTTGACTACTTTTAGATTGTTTTGTGTCATGTTTGTGTGTCCTCAATTGCTCGGTTGATTGCTATTCTGAATGTTGCTGGGCCGGGTTTGGTTTTGGATTTGTAGTTGTATTATTATGGTATTATTGTTGGATTGATTAATACAAAAATATAAATAAATAAACCAGGTAGGCACATTTTGCTCAAAAAAGCGTGTCTCAATGTTGGCAAGAATGACCCCCTGGGAGTTGAGGGGAGCAGTGAGCAGCAGCGGTGGCTGCGCCCTGGAATCATTTTTGGTAATTTAACCCCCAATTCCAAACCCTTGATGCTGAGTGCCAAGCAGGGAGGTAATGGGTCCCATTTTTATAGTCTTTGGTATGACTCGGCCGGGGTTTGAACTCACAACCTACCGATCTCAGGGCGGACACTCTCACCACTAGGCCACTGAGTAGTTGTACTGTTTTTGAATATTATTATTTAGCGATTGTTTGTAAATGTTGCAGTTTATAGATAAAGTTTTATTAAAAAAAAAAAAAACTTTAAAAAAAAAAAAGCTCTGCTTCTTCCTACTCCTTTTCCAACATGTTGAATAGAGAAACTGATGTATCATGTTGTATGCATGCATGTTCCAAATAAACTCAAACTAAATTCGATAAAGCAATAAATAGACCGCCTCATTTTTGCACCCAATGTTTGATGGTAAAGTTAAAAAAATAATTGAAAATATGAACAAATTAAAAAAAAAAAAAAACTCTGCTTCTTCCTAATCCTTTTCGAACATGTTGAATAGAGAAACTGATGTATCATGTTGTATGCATGCATGTTCCAAATAAACTCAAACTAAATTCGATAAAGCAATAAATACACCGCCTCATTTTTGCACCCAATGTTTGATGGTAAAGTTAAAAAAATAATGAAAATATGAACAAAAAATAAAAAAGCTCTGCTTCCTCCTACTCCTTTTCGAACATGTTGAATAGAGAAACTGATGTATCATGTTGTATGCATGCATGTTCCAAATAAACTCAAACTAAATTCGATAAAGCATTAAATACACCGCCTCATTTTTTGCACCCAATGTTTGATGGTAAAGTTAAAAAAATAATTGAAAATATGAACAAAAAATAAAAAAGCTCTGCTTCCTCCTACTCCTTTTCGAACATGTTGAATAAAGAAACTGATGTATCATGTTCCAAATAAACTCAAACTAAATTCGATAAAGCAATAAATACACCGCCTCATTTTTGCACCCAATGTTTGATGGTAAAGTTAAAAAAATAATGAAAATATGAACAAAACATAAAAAAGCTCTGCTTCCTCCTACTCCTTCTCGAACATGTTGAATAGAGAAACTGATGTATCATGTTCCAAATAAACTCAAACTAAATTCAATAAAGCATTAAATACACCGCCTCATTTTTTGCACCCTATGTTTGATGGTAAAGTTAAAAAAAAAAAGTGAAAATATGAACAAAAAATAAAAAAGCTCTGCTTCCTCCTACTCCTTTTCGAACATGTTGAATAGAGAAACTGATGTATCATGTTCCAAATAAACTCAAACTAAATTCGATAAAGCAATAAATACACCGCCTCATTTCTTGCACCCAATGTTTGATGGTAAAGTTAAAAAAATAATGAAAATATGAACAAAAAATAAAAAAGCTCAGCTTCCTCCTACTCCTTTTCGAACATGTTGAATAGAGAAACTGATGTATCATGTTGTATGCATGCATGTTCCAAATAAACTCAAACTAAATTCGATAAAGCATTAAATACACCGCCTCATTTTTTGCACCCAATGTTTGATGGTAAAGTTAAAAAAATAATTGAAAATATGAACAAAAAATAAAAAAGCTCTGCTTCCTCCTACTCCTTTTCGAACATGTTGAATAAAGAAACTGATGTATCATGTTCCAAATAAACTCAAACTAAATTCGATAAAGCAATAAATACACGCCTCATTTTTGCACCCAATGTTTGATGGTAAAGTTAAAAAAATAATGAAAATATGAACAAAAAATAAAAAAGCTCTGCTTCCTCCTACTCCTTCTCAAACATGTTGAATAGAGAAACTGATGTATCATGTTCCAAATAAACTCAAACTAAATTCGATAAAGCAATAAATACACGCCTCATTTTTGCACCCAATGTTTGATGGTAAAGTTAAAAAAATAATGAAAATATGAACAAAAAATAAAAAAGCTCTGCTTCCTCCTACTCCTTCTCGAACATGTTGAATAGAGAAACTGATGTATCATGTTCCAAATAAACTCAAACTAAATTCAATAAAGCATTAAATACACCGCCTCATTTTTTGCACCCTATGTTTGATGGTAAAGTTAAAAAAAAAAAATGAAAATATGAACAAAAAATAAAAAACCTCTGCTTCCTCCTACTCCTTTTCGAACATGTTGAATAGAGAAACTGATGTATCATGTTCCAAATAAACTCAAACTAAATTCGATAAAGCAATAAATACGCCGCCTCATTTTTGCACCCCAATGTTTGATGGTAAAGTTAAAAAAATAATGAAAATATGAACAAAAAATAAAAAAGCTCTGCTTCCTCCTACTCCTTCTCGAACATGTTGAATAGAGAAACTGATGTATCATGTTCCAAATAAACTCAAACTAAATTCGATAAAGCAATAAATACACGCCTCATTTTTGCACCCAATATTTGATGGTAAAGTTAAAAAAAATAATGAAAATATGAACAAAAAATAAAAAAGCTCTGCTTCCTCCTACTCCTTCTCGAACATGTTGAATAGAGAAACGGATGTATCATGTTCCAAATAAACTCAAACTAAATTCAATAAAGCATTAAATACACCGCCTCATTTTTTGCACCCTATGTTTGATGGTAAAGTTAAAAAAAAAAAATGAAAATATGAACAAAAAATAAAAAAGCTCTGCTTCCTCCTTCTCCTTTTCGAACATGTTGAATAGAGAAACTGATGTATCATGTTCCAAATAAACTCAAACTAAATTCGATAAAGCAATAAATACACGCCTCATTTTTGCACCCAATATTTGATGGTAAAGTTAAAAAAAATAATGAAAATATGAACAAAAAATAAAAAAGCTCTGCTTCCTCCTACTCCTTCTCGAACATGTTGAATAGAGAAACGGATGTATCATGTTCCAAATAAACTCAAACTAAATTCAATAAAGCATTAAATACACCGCCTCATTTTTTGCACCCTATGTTTGATGGTAAAGTTAAAAAAAAAAAATGAAAATATGAACAAAAAATAAAAAAGCTCTGCTTCCTCCTACTCCTTTTCGAACATGTTGAATAGAGAAACTGATGTATCATGTTCCAAATAAACTCAAACTAAATTCGATAAAGCAATAAATACGCCGCCTCATTTTTGCACCCCAATGTTTGATGGTAAAGTTAAAAAAATAATTGAAAATATGAACAAAAAATAAAAAAGCTCTGCTTCCTCCTTCTCCTTTTCGAACATGTTGAATAGAGAAACTGATGTATCATGTTCCAAATAAACTCAAACTAAATTCGATAAAGCAATAAATACGCCGCCTCATTTTTGCACCCCAATGTTTGATGGTAAAGTTAAAAAAATAATTGAAAATATGAACAAAAAATAAAAAAGCTCTGCTTCCTCCTACTCCTTTTCGAACATGTTGAATAGAGAAACTGATGTATCATGTTCCAAATAAACTCAAACTAAATTCGATAAAGCAATAAATACGCCGCCTCATTTTTGCACCCTATGTTTGATGGTAAAGTTAAAAAAAAAAAGTGAAAATATGAACAAAAAATAAAAAAGCTCTGCTTCCTCCTACTCCTTTTCGAACATGTTGAATAGAGAAACTGATGTATCATGTTCCAAATAAACTCAAACTAAATTCGATAAAGCAATAAATACGCCGCCTCATTTTTTCACCCCAATGTTTGATGGTAAAGTTAAAAAAATAATGAAAATATGAACAAATCCCAACCGGTGTTGCACGTACCCGGAACAGCGGACGCTAGCTTAAGCAGCGCCATGCTACTTCCAAAGGGCTACGTAAGCGGTTAACAAGCGGGCGCTTACTGCCCTTTTCACGCCATTCAATGAGACGCCACAGACGGACAGACAGACGTGGGACAGACACGCAATGACAGCCGTCCAAGGTTAGCCAACTTTCCTCACTTTCCACACGCCGCTACTTCGTCACTCCATTCCCCTAAAATTGCATTTAAAATAATAATAAATTAAAAAAGCACTCCATTCTTTCTTCCCTTTCCAACAACAGCTGACCGCAGCTAGCACACTCATGCTAACCCCGTGAAAACGAAAGCTGCTGTGTCAGCTTCACGGGGACCGCAACGGACAGGCCGCGGCCGGTAGAAGGCTTGCTCTTAACGGGCAGCGGAAGTTCGCCACGTACGGTCGGAGCGATTAATCCCGGATTAATGCTCCCCATGCGGCAAAAAAAGGCTGGCAAGGAAAAGCGTTAGCTTCCATGTTTGCTTCTTTTAAACATCAAATTTCTGGCCAAGAGGCTCCGTGGCGGGATAAAAAGAATCCACGATGGTTGGGCGAGCGTTCCCCGGTTTTGGTGTCTCCTAACCGGGCTGGTTCGTTCCGTGACACGCGTGTTGGAAGTCCGCAGCATGTTAGACTCGCCGGCTGATACTTGATGAGGCACACCGCCAGGGACGTCACCACGGTTGAAAGATTGTTGGGGGGTGGGGGGTGTTCTTGGCACCAACGTAGTCCCTTTTTTTTAATATTTAATTTAATTGTATTTATTTTTTATTACAATATACTGTTTTAAATGATTTTTATTTTTATTTTTATTGAACAAAAACATACATTTATAATTCACACAAAAGTCAAGGCACTTTCAACATCAAGGAAAGAAAACTAAAGCAAATACAGAGAGTAATAATAATTAATTTAAATAAAAAAAATATATATATATATATATATATATATGAAAAATAATATATATATGAAAAATAAAAATATGAAAAAAACCCACAAAAAGGGCTACCAATTTTTATTTTTTATTTATTTTTGTCCTGTCCAGCTTTTCAGGCAAATCATATTGTTGATGCAGATACCCATATTTTTTAAATTTTATTTTATTTAATTATTTTTTTATTACAACTGTTGCTATGTTTTAAAATATTTTATTTTATTTTTATATTTTTTAATTGAACAACAAACATACATTTATAATTCACACAAAAGTCAAGGCACTTTCAGCATCAAGGAAAGAAAACTAAAGCAAATACGGAGAGTAATAATACAAAAAAATATGGAAAAAATGGAAAACCCCCCCACAAAAAGGGCTACCTATTTTTTATTTATTTATTTATTTTACTATTACTATTTTTTTTTTTTTTTTTTTTTTTTTGTCCTGTCCATCTTTTCAGGCAAATCATATTGTTGATGCAGAAGCCCATATTTTAATTTAATTTAATTTATTTTTTATTACAATTGTTGCTGTTTTAAATGATACATTTTTTTATTTTTTTTAATTGTACAAAAAACACATTTATAATTCACACAAAAGTCAAGGCACTTTCAACATTAAGGAAAGAAAACTAAAGCAAATACAGAGAGTAATAATACAAAAAAATATGGAAAAAAACACAAAAGGGGCTACCTATTTTTTTTTTTTTTTTTGTCTGGTCCACCTTCAAGGTTCAAGGTTCAAGGTTCAACTTTATTGTCCCCGCGGGGAAATTTGTCTTGGGCACAGTGCATCATTGCTTTCTTAACATACACAAAAACAACAGAACAAAAACACAAGCGCAGACACAACTACAACCAGACAACTAACATTTAAACATCAGAACATGGAGCTTGATAGACTTCTCAGGCAAATCATATTGTTGATGCAGATCCCCATATTTTAATTAATTTAATTTAATTTTATTTATTTTTTGTTACAATTGTTGCTATGTTTTAAATGATGTTTTTATTTTTTATTTTTTATTTATTTTTTTGAACAACAAACACATTTATAATTCACACTAGAGTCAAGGCACTTTCAATATCAAGGTGTTGTTGATAAATGGCTTTCTCTTTCCATAATAGAGTTTTAACTTGCACTTACAGATGTAGTGACAAACTGTAGTTACTGACAGTGGTTTTCTGAAGTGTTCCTGAGCCCATGTGGTGATATCCTTTACACACTGATGTCGCTTTTTAATGCAGTACCGCCTGAGGGATCGAACGTCACGGGCATTCAATGTTACAGTGCAGGGATTTCTACAGATTCTCTGAACCTTTTGAGGATATTACGGACCGTAGATGGTGCAATCACTAAATTCCTTGCGATAGCTGGTTGAGAAATGTTGTTCTTAAACTGTTGGACAATTTGCTCACGCATTTGTTGACAAAGTGGTGACCCTCGCACATTTTACAACCACTTACAATTCAATTTGATTCCGATTCTTGGGGCGATTATTCTATTTGGAATCGATTCACAATTCAACACGTATCTCCTTTCCAAATGATTCTGGCAATTTAATATTTAGTGTATAAATGATCATAAACCCTTCCTCAAAACAAGTTACATGTTACAACATTGATTTTACAATATAAGTGGGAGTTTCCAATAAACTATGTTTTTTTTGTTTTCAAAGAATATAAACTTAAATTAAGTTGGAATATGGACTAAAACTAATTCTGTAAAAACATTGTTTATTTCATATATTAAAGTCTAATTTAATAAAGCGTGGGAAGGCAAGAAATGCTATTTTTCCAGTGTTTTAAAGAAGTTTAAATTCATTTTTTAAAATTGTATTTATTAAGGCCACGTCCACACAAACAGGGATGCTTTCCAAAACGCATATGCAGGGTTAAACAGTTTCAAAACAGTCCCTGTCCATATGCAAGCGCATACACCTGCTGTCAGGCACATTTTGTCCAATCAGAAGCCTGGAAAAGCAGACAGCCTCTGTTAATATCAGTGTGTGAATGTGGAAATAGTGTCAAAGCGCTTTGAGTACCTTGAAGGTAGAAAAGCGCTACACAAGTATAACCCATTTACCATTTCTTACCATGGCCTGCAGCGGAGGTGACTTGAGAAATATTCCGCATTTTTCAAAAAAGTTTTATTTCCTGCAGCGAGCAAATGGTCCTCCTTACATATTTACCATTAGTAAGAGATGTTTTCTTGTTGTTCTTGGTGAAGACACTGAGGACGCCAGCGAAACAGACCTCGCCAAGCACGATGAGGACGACTATGTGGAGATCAAGGAACAGTAAGTCTCTTTTTTTTGCGTGTGTTAGGGTTGCCCAAAATAGATGATGTATACCAGTGGTTCTTAACCTTTTTATTCTAGGGGCCCAACTTTTCCACTACACTTAGGCCTATGGCTCACTCAAATATTAACACTGAATTAGTAATCTTACTCTTAATTTTAATAGTATTCAGTTATTATATCCAATTATGGAATGGATTAAGCAAAGCAATCAAACAATGTACTAATATGATCCACTTCAAAAAATTCTTCAAACTTAAAGTGTTTACAAAGTACAAAGAAGAAGAACCATGATGAACATTCTGAATTTATTTCATCCATCCATTCATTCATTCTCAAAATAATCTTACTCATCTCATCATATGAAATATAACTTACATCACCAATTATTATTTATTTATTTATTTTTATTGTGATTACTTATGCAGTATATTGTGAATAAATTGAGAACAGGAAGTGAAGAAAAGTTTTAGCAACTGTTATGTAAAAGAAAAGGGGTAGGATTAAATAAGCTCTGCTTCTTCCTACTCCTTTTCGAACATGTTGAAAAGAGAAACTGGAAATGTGATGTATCATGTTGTATGTTTGCATCTTCCAAATAAACTCATACTCAAACCTACTTACTGTTTACAACCTTGTCAAATGATTATTTAAAACTATGTGTCAATTAATCAAAGATATTTTTTTATTTAACACATTAATCTAGGCTTAGGTCAGACTGATTAGAACAATAATTTTTGTCGGATAATAATTGTAATAAAAATGTAATCATTCACAGATATTGACAATTTGAAGTATCAGCATTGGTATGAACAATACTGCACTTGTTACTACTTGGTATTGGATTGATACCCACATTTGTAGTATTGCCCAAAACTAATGTAAAGTAGCCAAACAAAAGAATAAGTGATTATTATATTTGAACAGATGTGTAAATAGATCCATGTTACAACAGAAAGTAACCATCTAATAACATTAACAAGTAGATTAATAATAATTTTGAGAAAATAATTGAACTGTAAATGAGGCAATATGTTAGCAGCAGCCAAATTAGGAGCCTTTTTAACCAGTTTTGAAATGGTTGTATTATTATTTATATACCAAGTAATATATTGTCATTCATATCCCTCTCGCAGTAGGCTGCTATATATATTGCAGTAGAGATTTTAGACCATTTTGCCCATTCCTAGTGTGTGTTAAAGGCCTACTGAAATTATTTTTTTTAATTTAAACGGGGATAGCAGATCTATTCTATGTGTCATACTTGATCATTTCGCGATATTGCCATATTTTTGCTGAAAGGATTTAGTATAGAACAACGACGATAAAGATCGCAACTTTTGGTATCTGATTAAAAAAAAGGCTTGCCCCTACCGGAAGTAGCGTGACGTAGTCAATTGAACATATACGCAAAGTTCCCTATGGTTTACAATGATGGCCGCCAGAAGTGAGAGAGATTCGGACCGAGAAAGCGACGATTTCCCCATTAATTTGAGCGAGGATGAAAGATTTGTGGATGAGGAAAGTGCAAGTGAAGGACTAGTGGGGAGTGGAAGCGATTCAGATAGGGAAGATGCTGTGAGAGCCGGGGGTGACCTGATATTCAGCTGGGAATGACTAAAACAGTAAATAAACACAAGACATATATATACTCTATTAGCCACAACACAACCAGGCTTATATTTAATATGCCACAAATTAATCCCGCATAACAAACACCTAGGTGTTTGTTATGCTAGCTCCTAGCTACTAGCTCGAGCTAGTTATAGCTCGAACGGTATATGGACGGGATCCCGTATATATAACGAGCCAATACAATTCAAACACCTGCACAACACACACACTCACTCAGCCCAAAGAACCGTTCACCTAACCCAAGGTTCATAAAGCTTATATATTTAACCAAAGTTACGTACATGACACGCACGTACGGGCAAGCGATCAAATGTTTGGAAGCGCACGGGTGGGACCTGATATTCAGCTGGGAATGACTACAACAGTAAATAAACACAAGACATATATATACTCTATTAGCCACAACACAACCAGGCTTATATTTAATATGCCACAAATTAATCCCGCATAACAAACACCTAGGTGTTTGTTATGCTAGCTCCTAGCTACTAGCTCGAGCTAGTTATAGCAAGCGATCAAATGTTTGGAAGCGTACTCACGGTATCGCGTCTGCGTCTGTTAACGAAGTCAAAGTCCTCCTGGTAAGAGTCTCTGTTGTCCGAGTTCTTCGATCTTGACTGCATCTTTCGGGAATGTAAACAATGAAACACCGACTGTGTTGTGTTGCTGACTTCCCTCGCAAAATACTCCGCTTCGCACCGACTTTCTTCTTTGCTTGCTCAGCTTCTTTCTCCATAATGCAATGAACAAATTGCAACAGATTCACCAACACAGATGTCCAGAATACTGTGGAATAATGAGATGAAAACAGAGCTATTTCGTATTGGCTTCAATGGGGAAGCCATACCTCTGTTAAACTGGCTACGTCACGCGCATACGTCATCCTCAGAGGCGTTTTGAACCGGAAGTGTGGCGGGAAATTTAAAATTGCACTTTATAAGTTAACCCGGTCGTATTGGCATGTGTTGCAATGTTAAGATTTCATCATTGATATATAAACTATCAGACTGCGTGGTCGGTAGTAGTGGCTTTCAGTAGGCCTTTAAAGCTTTTTTTTGAGGCATTTTTATTGTAAAAAATGTCCACGAGGCACAGTGTACGATATCTGCTGTTTGTGTACTTTCCAGAATGTACCAGGACAAGCTGGCCTCCTTAAAAAGACAACTGCAGCAATTACAAGAAGGTAAGATTGATGCTGCACATAATTAGTTTATATGGTGGGATGTGTCGCTCAGCATTTTCTCTGAATGTTGCTGGGAACACACAGTTTTAGTTGCCTTTTCCACCAAACGTCCAGGAACATTTAGTTGCTAGTAACTGTCGTTCCTGGAACTAAAAGGTTCCTGTGGCCCATTATGCCGTGGGTTTGCCCAGCTTAATGTGTTCATTCAATAAGATACTGTATGTTCATCGTTGCAAAATGAGCCTAAAAGTCTGTAGCTTAAATGCTAATGGACAGTCTTTGTCCATGATCGAAACATTCAAAGACTTCAATGAATTTTTGAAGGGAATCTGCAGCTAACTGCCAACTTTATTTTACGATGTGTAGTGGAGCAGAGAAGTGAGGCGGATGAGATGATGGATTTTTCCCACGTTTAGTGCTGATAAGAAGGTTCATTGCTGAGGAGTCCTTTTTGAGACGCTAGCAAACACATGTAGCTGTTTGCAGGCACACTGCAGGAGTATCAGAAGAGGATGAAGAAGTTAGACCAGCAGTATAAAGAGAGACTCCGCAATGCAGGTGAGTGACACGACAATGAATGAGGTAACAGAAAAGGGCAACATCTGCATTTTAAGTTATATTCTTCTTCTTTCTTTTCGCAGATCTCTTTCTGAAGCTTGAGGTGATTGAGTGCACCAACAAATAAGTGTCCCTTTTAACTTTTCTTTTGTGGTCTTTTTATGGCGCTTTCTCACTCTTAGGCCCCGTTTACACTAAGCCGGATAAGGTTATCCAGGGTAAATCACACCTAACCTTATCCGTGTCCACACACACAACAATGCCACCGTTTTAGACCCCCGCCCCCCTCCGTCTGCCGGCGCGACGCGACCTAGTACGCATGCGCGGAAAATGCGCACGTCAGTCACCTCCAGTGTTGCTTTGTGTGCAAGTTCTTAAATTTAACTTATCTGAACAATATCCGGTGTTGTGGTATTTCAATGAACTGGAATCCAGTGTGCTGTGGGGCCCTATTGTAGTGAATCACACCTGAGCCATCATAAACTAATCAAATCTTTATTAGACACGTAAACAATGTGATAAAGAACATTTTACATCAATCAATCTAGGGGTCTAGATATCTGGTCAGGACACTCCTCTCTTTTGCCTTCACCTTCATTGTCCATTCCTTTTTGGTGACTTTATATACTCTGGACCTAGACGTTGAGTTTGAGACATACATAAAGTTAAAGTACCAATGATTGTCACACACACACTAGGTGTGGTGAAATGTGTCCTCTGCATTTGACCCATCCCCTTGATCACCCCCTGGGAGGTGAGGGGAGCAGTGGGCAGCAGCGTAGCCGCGCCCGGGAATAATTTTTGGTTATTTAACCCCCAATTCCAACTCTTGATGCTGAGTGCCAAGCAGGGAGGTAATGGGTACCATTTTTATAGTCTTCGGTATGACCCGGCCGGGATTTGAACTCACAACCTACCGATCTCAGGGCGGACACTCTAACCATGGCGGACAATGACTGATACAGTCTGCTTTGCCAGTCCAAAAGTATTCGCCGTTTTCCGGAGTCTTCCCTCTACGGCCAGGTAATACAAAGCACACGCTACCTTTTTTTTATCACATCCACAGGAGCTCGCATTCTCGTTGACTCTCCTTCGACAAATGGACAAAGTTTTTCGCTAAGTCGAATCACAGCTCACCTCGACATTCGAACTTTCTCTTGCCATCTGAGAAGTGTTGTATCTGAAATAGCTGCAATCGCTTTCTCGTAAGTAGGGGTGTAACGGCACGTACCTCGGTTTAGAGGTCACGGTTCGGTTCATTTTCGGTACAGTAAGAAAACAACAAAATATACATTTTTGGGTTATTTATTTACCAAATTTGCCAAATCTTCCACCAAAAATATTGTTCTTATTGGAATATTTGATGTGAAGTAATCGGAACCCTGGATAGGTCAATAATTCATAATAACATTGATTTTGATTCAATATTATGTTTTGAGCAATGACATTTCGAAAGAAAAAAAACAGCTTTGTTTTATTAGTCAACATTGCAACTTTTTCTAAATTACATTTAACCTTTAAGCTTTTTTATTTCACTTTTGTTATGTTTTTGTTTATTTTAATAGTATTTTTAGAATGTGCCGTGGGCCTTTAAAACATTAGCTGTGGGCCGCAAATGGCCTCCGGGGCACACTTTTGACACCCCTGCTATAGATAATAAAAAATTAAATGTGATAAATCTATGGATAAAAAGCAGAGCCTGGCGACGCATGCGCGTTTATCATAACTCTCTCTCTCGCTCTCTCTCTCTCTGCCCCTCCCTCACCAATACTGCTGCACGCACAATTTGTTTTGTTTTTAACCCTTTCTTAACCCTGAACGTACATTGAAAATACACGCAACCCTAACTCAAAATGCCGGACATTTGAGGCATTTAAGAAACTCCGCCCTGACAGCTCCGCAAAAGAGGACATGTCCGGTGAAAAGAGGACGTATGGTCAGTCTATCCTAGCCCGTTAGCGGCATGCTAGCAGCTAACGGGCTATGATAGACTACATTTTGAGTAAACAATGCACAACGTGCGTTACACTACTTAATATGTCCGTGTGGAAACTCGTTCGGTACACCTCCGAACCGAACCGGAACCCCCGTACCGAAACGGTTCAATACAAATACACGTACCATTACACCCCTACTCTTAAGGTATTCATGTGTGATTTCCACAAGCGTCTGTACATGTAGAAGAAAGAGAAACACGGGCATGTCTGGATGACTCGCCTCCATATTTCCAGTGGTTAGCTCCGAGTTACGAAACCGCTTTATTATGAAGCTGGCTGTGAAGCGTTCTTTCTGACATCACTTCCTGTGTGGGGCGCGGTCTTTCTGGCGTCACTTCCTCTCCGAACTCAGTTTGTAAACGATCAATGAGTCCATACTAAGGCTGCAGCTAACGATTATTTTTCTATCGATTAATCTATAGATTATTTTTTCGATTAATCGGTTAATCTATAGATTATTTTTTCGATTCATCTATAGATTATTTTTCCTTTTACCGATTTTTTTATTTTTATTATTTAAAATGAAGATGAAAAAATAAAAGTAGGCCAGTTTTTTCAAAAGGCATGGTTTTTATTTACAAAAAAAAAAAGTATGGCCACTCAGTCAACATTGACAACATGACAAAATATTCTGTAACAATGTAAACATTTAAAACTTTTAACATTTAACAAAATTAAAAGTAGCTTATTTGCTTTTTAATGTGCAAATATAAAAGTAAACATCCAGTGCAAATCTTAATATTCTGCAATAGTATAAGCATTTCAAAAGTAAAAGTATTGCTTATTTTGCTTTAAAATGTGCAAAAATAAAGATAAACGTCCAATACAAAAAAGTGCAAAACGAAATATTCTGTAACAACAGTGTAAACATTTCAACAAAAGTGAAAGTATTGCTTATTTGCTAAAATGTGCAAAAATAAAGATAAACATCCAATACAAAAAAGTGCCAATCTAAATATTCTGGAGCACTGTAAACATTAAGTATTGCTTTTAAAATGTGCAAAATAAACATCCAGTCCAACACAGTACACAATAACCAATTCTACTCATTCCAGTGAGTGACTAACAGTTGTAATGAAGAAAGGTTAGCATGTCTACTTGCTTTGCTTCTTTTCTTGTTTACAATATTCCCAGCAGCTGAAAATAGGCGCTCAGAAGGGGTCGATGTGGCTGGAACTGAGAGGTAATTAGCCTTCACCTCAAACCAGGACTGCGAGTGAGCTGAGCTGCAGTTTAAGTTTCTAGTAGGTCAACGGGCTCATAGTGATGTTACTAGTAGTTGACTGGGAGGTGTTTATTATCATTTGGGGAGAGTCCGCTGCCTGATGCTCACCTGCTAAACACCTATCTGCTCCACGCTGAAGCGCTGACTACATGCGCTATGAATACGCACTGCTGATTGGCTGATAATGCTTCGTGTGTACCAATCAGATGGTTGTGTGGGTGGGACAATGCTGCGTGTGTACCAATCAGATGGTTGTATGGGTGGGACAATGCTGCGTGCTGAGACAGAGGCAGACAAGCAAAGCAACTTGTTAAGACTTTAGCAGATAAAGTTAGCTTTAGTTTAGAAACTCGTTCGGTACACCCCCGTACCGAACCGAAAGCCCCGTACCGAAACGGTTCAATACAAAACACATACCGTTACACCCCTAGCAGATACAAATGACACATTCATGTTTTTGTGTAATGATGACAACGTATGCTAACGCGGACGATTGACTAGTTGATGGTTGATGGTTTTCTTTTCAAATGTTCGTTCATAGTCGTTGTGCTGCTATGATATGCCATTTCCGCTCGACACAGTGTGCATACAACAACATTATTAGGCTGTGTATTGAAATACTCCCACACTTTTGACGACTTTTGGCGTGCGTTTTTCCCCTCGCTCGCACAGTCTGCTTTGCGCTCCGCCATGACGGTAGTGTGACGTAAATATGCGACGCGTCGACGCACAAAAACGGCGTCGACGTATTTACGTAACCGATGACGTCGACTACGTCGACGCGTCGTTTCAGCCTTAGTCCATACAAAGCTAAGTGCCGGAGATTCCAGAAATACACGGCGCACTTAGCCCTGTAAAAATGTGTCCGAGGAGGGGGACCTTAAACGCTGGGTTAGTGTGGCTGAAACGGGGGCTTAGACTAAATAATTAGTTGTTTAAGGGGTTAAACGACCTAGGGTAGACATGGCCTTAGTCCTGTGTCTTGTGCAGACGGATCAGGTGGAGAGAAACTACAACAAGGAGAAGAAGGCGGCGGTGAAGGAGTTTGACGACAAGAAGGTGGAACTGAAGGAAAACCTCATCGCCGAGCTGGAGGAGAAGAAGAAGATGATCGAGAACGAAAAGCTAACCATGGAGCTAACAGGCGGTAAAATGACACCACTGGAAATATCTTTTGGTTCTATTGTCATTTGTATACCAAATAATGTGATATATATTGTTATCGCAGGATGCAATATATATCACAATATGTATTTTAGGCCGTATCGCCCATCACTAACACGACTTGTTGGTTACGCATAATGTTTGGCTGTACGATAACCGAGAAAGAATATGAAAAACGGGACAAATGTTGGCGAATAATTTTCATGGTCAAATGGGGAGTGCAAAAACCAAAGTTGGACTGTATTGACTTTTTGGGGGACTATGAGTTGTTTTAAGAATGTTTATTTTGATTCAGATTCCATGGAGGTGAAACCCATCATGACCCGGAAGCTGAGGCGGCGACCCAACGACCCGGTGCCCATTCCTGACAAACGAAGAAAGCCTGCACCTGATATCCCTTACATGCACTTTCACGTGTACTCCTATACCGCTGTGACGCGGTGCGTTGGCGTACTCAACTGCAGAAAGTGCCAGGTCTATACTAGCGTCAATTTGGGCAACTTTGTTAATAATACATATTGCAAATGAGCACTTTTATTCAATGAACCGCCACGTCTCCTACACTTGCAAAAAAAATCGTCAGTCTTAATTAGCACAGAGTATAAAAACATTGTTGTGGCTGTAGGCAACCTCATGCCATGTGATTTTTTTTTTTCAAAAAGAAACTCCTGTATTGCATTTGAGTAGTCGGCATCTTTATCTTGCTATTTCAGTTCAGTTTCAGTTTATTTGGAACGTGCCTACGACACAATGTAATGCATCACACAATTCCAGTTGTTTCATTACAGCACGTGCGAAAAGGAGTCGGAAGAAGCAGAGCTTATTTAATCCTACCCCTTTTCATACCATAGCAATTTTATCCAATTTCCTTGTTCTCTGTAACAGAACAGTGAACAAATAAATAATATACGATAGTAAGCATAGAAATATTAAATACCGTATTTTTCGGAGTATAAGTCGCACCGGCTGAAAATGCATAATAAATAGAGATGTCCGATATATGCGTTAAAATGTAATATCGGAAATTATCGGTATCGTTTTTTTTTATTATCGGTATCGTTTTTTTTTTAATTTTTTTTTTATTAAATCAACATAAAAAACACAAGATACACTTACAATTAGTGCACCAACCCAAAAAACCTCCCTCCCCCATTTACGCTCATTCACACAAAAGGGTTGTTTCTTTCTGTTATTAATATTCTGCTTCCTACATTATATATCAATATATATCAATACAGTCTGCAAGGGATACAGTCCGTAAGCACACATGATTGTGCGTGCTGCTGCTCCACTAATAGTACTAACCTTTAACAGTTAATTTTACTAATTTTCATTCATTACTAGTTTCTATGTAACTGTTTTTATATTGTTGTACTTTCTTTTTTATTCAAGATTTTTTTTTAAATTTATTTATCTTATTTTACTATTTTTTTAAAAAAGTACCTTATCTTCACCATACCTGGTTGTCCAAATTAGGCATAATAATGTGTTAATTCCACGACTGCATATATCGGTTGGTATCGGTTGATATCGGTATCGGTAATTAAAGAGTTGGACAATATCGGAATATCGGATATCGGCAAAAAGCCATTATCGGACATCCCTAATAATAAAGGAAAGAAACATATATAAGTCGCACTGGAGTATAAGTCGCATTTTTGTGGGAAATTTATTTGATAAAAGCCAACACCAAGAATAGACATTTGAAAGGCAATTTAAAATAAATAAAGAATAGTGAACAACAGGCTGAATAAGTGTACGTTATATGAGGCATAAATAACCAACTGAGAAGGTGCCTGGTATGTTAACGTAACATATTATGGTAAGAGTCATTCAAATAACTATAACATATAGAACATGCTATACGTTTACCAAACAATCTGTCACTCCTAATCGCTAAATCCCATGAAATCTTATACGTCTAGTCTCTTACGTGAATGAGATCAATAATATTATTTGATATTTTACGCTAATGTGTTAATCATTTCACACATAAGTCGCACCTGAGTATAAGTCGCACCCCCGGCCAAACTATGAAAAAAACTGCGACTTATAGTCCGAAAAATACGGTACTAAAAGTTTTAAGTGTTGTACGAGCATAAAAAATGCTTGCTTTAAAATATCAGCTGAATACGATCAATCACTATTACCGGGCATATTTACCTGTAAACACATCAGTTAGAGTCGAGTCTACTATATACCCCCCGGGTGTGTTTGCATAGAAAAGCAGCATTAGTGCTATTATTGCTGACTGAGCAGTTTTCTCCTTACCACTACTGCAACATTGGTTGTCTTTGCCACTGTGTTGCAATATACTTGCTGAGAGAGAAATGTTTGCTTACCCACTTTCAGTTCAGCTTTACAGATGCCATGTCTGCTGTACGCATTGTGTCTTTTAAGTCGTTGTCATCCCCCCCCCCCTATTTGAAGTGTGCACTGCAAAAAGTCAGTGTTCAAAAACAAGAAAAAAAATTAACAAAAAGTAGGGGTATTTTATTTGAACTAAGCAAAATTATCTGCCAATAGAACAAGAAAATTCGGCTTGTCAAGACTTTCCAAAACAAGTAAAATTAGCTAACCTCAATGAACCCCAAAATACCTTTAAAATAAGTATATTCTCACTCATAACAAGTGCACTTTTCTTGGTAGAAAAAAAAGAGACCTTTTTGCTCAATATGTTGAAAAATATTCTTAAATTAAGTAAATGCTAGTGCCATTATCTTGACATAATGATGTGCGCTCGGCATCCTGATTTGTTTTTTCATGCTTGAAGTAAGAAATTATTATTTTAAAAAAGTAGTTTTATACTTGTGAGTGTTGATGACACAGCTTTGCAACAGTTGATATTCTAGTTTCAAGCATGTTTTACTCAATATAGCTCATCAAATCTCAGCAACAAGCTGTAATATCTTACTGAGATCATTTAGGACCAAAACACTTAAAACAAGTAAAACACTCTAACATAAAATCTGCATAGTGAGAAGTAGGGATGTCCGATAATGGCTTTTTGCCGATATCCGTTATGCCGATATTGTCCAACTCTTTAATTACCGATACCGATATCAACCGATATATACAGTCGTGGAATTAACACATTATTATGCCTAATTTGGACAACCAGGTATGGTGAAGATAAGGTACTTTTTAAAAAAATGAATAAAATAAAATAAGATAAATAAATTAAAAACATTTTCTTGAAAAAAAAAGAAAGTAAAACAATATAAAAACAGTTACATAGAAACTAGTAATGAATGAAAATTAGTAAAATTAACTGTTAAAGGTTAGTACTATTAGTAGAGCAGCAGCACGCACAATCATGTGTGCTTACGGACTGTATCCCTTGCAGACTGTATTGATAAATATTGATATATAATGTAGGAACCAGAATATTAATAACAGAAAGAAACAACCCTTTTGTGTGAATGAGGAGGGAGGTTTTTTGGGTTGGTGCATTAATTGTAAGTGTATCTTGTGTTTTTATGTGGATTTAATTAAAAAAAAAAAAAAAAAAACCAAAAAAACGATACTGATAATAAAAAAACCGATACCGATAATTTCCGATATTACATTTTAACGCATTTATCGGCCGATAGTATCGGCAGACCGATATTATCGGACATCTCTAGTGAGAAGAATTATCTTAACAGACAGAAAATAAGCAAATATCACCCTTATTTGGGATGTTTAATCTTACTTAGATTCCAGTTTTTGCAGTGTGGCGCTGACGTGTTTATCGCCGTCATCGCTGCTCATTTCCTCCCGTCTCCCTCCTTAATTCCTCGCACCGCAGTTAAACTACCTTCTCACGGACGATCAGATCATGGAAGACCTAAGAACGTTAAATAAGGTACGTTTTAAAGACGCCGCGTAATATCCCTGGCCTGTCTGCCGTGTGTGTGTTCATTTCGCTGACTTTCTCGTTGCAGCTCAAGTCACCAAAGCGACCAGGTGTGTCGGCGCTCACGCCAACGTCATTGATTGCTCAAACTTCTTCAGGTACTACTTCACGGACAAGCGACGGACCCCATAAACATATTGGTTTTGTTTACCCGCTTCTAGTGTCCCCTTCGTCGCCGGAGCACATCCCCTCCGCGCCCATGGAGTACCCGTCCCAGCGCTTCGAGGCCCGCATCGAGGAGGGCCGCCTGTACTACGACAAAAGATGGTACGTCTCGTCTCTCCTTGCCACTCCATGACGACGCAGGTGCGGTTTTCACCACTAGATGGCCACATTTCACCATAGATGCTTTAAAGCAGCCTCCCAGCTGCCTCTAGTACATTTAATTACCCACAATCACAGGAAGGGTCTTGTCTCCGCGGCGACGGGCAGAAAAGAGACGAGGCGACCGTGCTTTCATCTCCTGTTTTTATTGTTGAAGGAGGCGTCGTTATCCTCGCACGCGATCAAAGGCGTCGCTCGCCTCCCTCCGAGCGCTGTCAGTGTTTTGACAGTTTGAGGCGAAAACAAGGGAAGAACACTCTCTTTGACCCCATTTAAGCCCGCCGTCTTTAAACAAAGCGTACGTTCTACCGCCGTAGTGTCAGGGAACGCCGGAGGCTTTTGGAGGTAAAAGCGGGAAGGAAAAAAAACTTAAATGTTGTAATATTCAAACTAAATCAGAAAATATTAAGTGGAAGCATACAGGAAGCGCACTATGTCCAGTGTTTCCCATAGACTGCCAAGATACCTGTGACGGTGGGGGCGTGGCTATGGGCGTGGTCACCATTACATCATCGAGTAATTTGCATAATTTACTACAATGATTTGATTTTCTCTAAAAAGGCTCAAAATGTATACTTACTAATTAATAATAACAGTTTTGTTTTAAACGTCCATCCATCCATCCATCCATTTTACAATATAATTACAACACTTTATGTACATATTTATATACAGATTTGAACAATAAGTTATTCACTGAAATATATGATTAATTGTGGTTCTTACAAAAAATATATCTTATAAAATATAAAAGCTAAAATGTCTCAAAGCTCTGCCCCTTTAATTAGTGCATACTAAATCATTTAACTTTAGCCTACTACTACAACCATATTATTTACCAGCAACATAAAGTGAAACAGAGGCAGAGGTGTCCTGCCACAGTCAGTAACAAATAAACAGAAAACAGTAGTAGTGGTAGATAGACACAGAGCTTCATCAAACATCTGATCCACTGAACAAAGAGCTCCAAAAATCTTGAACTTTAGACTGCCATCAGTTTTACTCCCTACACTTAACCATGTGTTTCCTACTGCCTGCAGACTTTGCACCCTTTGTTATATACACATGTTGTGTTTCTAATATAAATACATTTAATAAAGTCAAATACAAATAAGGCAACAAGAGAAGTATCCTACACTTCTCTTTTGTAAAGTAAATCTGAACAGTCGATATGGGCATCTACATCAACTATATGATTTGCCTGAGAAGCTGGAAAGGACAAAAAAAAAAATTTAATTTTAATTTTTAATTTTTTTTAAAATTTGTGGCGGACGTAATTCTTTTGTGGCGGGCCGCCACAAATAAATGAATGTGTGGGAAACACTTATGTCCATTAAAAGTATACATATTCTTTGTCTTTTTAAGGACACAAGAACATTTTGTTTTTGTTGGACTAGTGTTGATTGGCAACACTAAATGGTCCCTAGTGTGTGAATGTGAGTGTGAATGTTGTCAGTTTATCTGTATTGGCCCTGTGATGAGGAGGCGACTTGTCCAGGGTGTACCCTGCCTTCCGCCTGAATGGAGCTGAGATAGGCTCCAGCAAAGGGACAAGCGGTAGAAAAATGGATGGATGGATAGTTTTATATAATTAAAATATGTTGGGGTTTTTTTATAAATAATGAAAGCAATTCAGGTTAAATCATAAAGCAGAAAATGATAAAAAGAGGAAGGATGAATAAAGCACACTGACCATAAAAAGTACACATTAATACATTTATAGAATATTCCTTGTCCTTTTAAATCAGGGGTCCACAACCCACAATGTTGAAAAAGCCATATTGGACCAAAAATACAAAACAAATAATCTGTCTGGAGCCACAAAAAATGTAAGTCTTATATAAGTGTTATAACGAAGGCAACACATGATGTAAGTGTCTATATTAGCCTACTATCAAATAGGCTTTAAAAGTATCATATAAGTGTTATAAGGAGGACAACTCATGATGTAAGTGTCTATAATAGCCTACTATCAAAATGACTATGTGTCGCAGGCTGACGCAAATCTTCAATGACAGAAATGTTTGAAATGTAAAATTTCAACTTCATTTTTACAACATTGGAAAACTTTAGTAAAACGAAGGCTTCTCAGCGGGTGAGATGACTCCTGGAAATTACTGGCTTAGAATGGCCAAAGGTTATAGATGTGTGTGTCCAAGTTAAAGGAAACGGCAGGCTGTCTTCTTCTAATGGATTTATTACAATCTTTGCCAGCTGGATAACGTTGGCTGTGGTCTATAACGACACACAAACAACTATCAGAAATGCAGCCAATATTACATACAGATAATGTGTCATGTGACATGCAAAAGTAAATTAAATACACAGAGGACATAAGTAAAGGAAATGAAATGAGCTCAAATGTAGCTACAAACGAGGCATAATGATGCAATATCTACTTACAGCTATCCTAAATAGCATGTTAGCATCGATTAGCTTGCAGTCACGCACTGACCAAATATACCTGTTTAGCACTCCAACAAGTCAATAACATCAACAAAGCTCACATTTGTGGATTCACGCACAGCATAAAACGTTTGGTGGACAAAACGAGACAAAGGCGTGGCATAAAACACGTCTTTCTGTGGCAGCGTCAGAGAAAGTTGTACATGTAAACACACCAGTTCAAGGACCGCAAAATTAGTAGGACAAAACGGCACTTGCCAAATACTCTCATCAGTGAAGCATGTTTAATATAAACAGTGGGATTTCTAACAATTAGGAAGATTTGTGTCATGTTTGTCCTCCTACAGAAACCATATTGAAACAAAAAATATATATTTTACCTTATCTTTTCATTTTCATACATTTTTGGAAAAAGCTCCATGGAGCCACTATGGTGGCGCTAAGTTGCTGACCCCAGTTTTAAATAAAGACTTATAAAAATTTTGTAGATGTGGGTGTGAATGTTGTCTGTCATTCTGTGTTGGCTCTGTGATGACGGACAAGCGGTAGAAAATAGATGGTTGAATAGTTTTATATCATAAATTGTAAAATTTATTTTTTTCTTAAACACACAAAGCAGAAAACATTAAATGAAGGATGAATAAAGCGCACCATGTCCATAAAAATCGTACCTCACCACTTGTATTTTGTGTCCAAAATGATAGGAACATTTTTTTTTGTGGTTTTGAAGATGTCTAAAAAATAAATAAATCACAAAATAAATAAAAAAATGTTGAATTGTTTTATATCATAAATTGTAAGATTTATTTTTTTCTTAAAAAAACAAAGCAGAAAACATTAAATGAAGGATGAATAAAGCGCACCATGTCCATAAAAATCGTACATCATCACTTGTATTTTGTGTCCAAAATGATAGGAAAACAGTTTTTTGTAGTTTTGAAGACGTCTAAAAAAAAAATCACAAAATAAAAAAAAAATGTTGAACGAGTTTTATCAGAAAATATTAAATGAAGGATGAATAAAGCGCACCATGTCCATAATAATCGTACCTCACCACTTGTATTTTGTGTTTAAAATGATAGGAAAACAGTTTTTTGTGGTTTTAAAGATGTTTAAAAAAAAAAAATCACAAAATAAAAATAAAAATGTTGAACGAGTTTTATCAGAAAACATTAAATGAAGGGTGAATAAAGCGCACCATGTCCATAAAAATCGTACCTCACCACTTGTATTTTGTGTCCAAAATGATAGAAAACATTTTTTTGTGGTTTTAAAGATGTCTAAAAAAAAATCACAAAATTGAAAAAAAAAAGAAGTAAAAAGATTAAAAAAAAAAAAAAATGAGAGCCATTCAGATTAAATTATAAAGCAGAAAACATTATCAATCACTCATCCATCCTTTCGGGTCGTTATTTATATAGCCCTTAGTCACAAATGCCTCAAAGGGCAACACAAACCACGACGACATCTGATCCACATCAGGGCAAGAACAAAGTCAAGCCAATGGGGACAATGAGAAACCTTAGAAGGCAGCGCAGATTAACACTAGAAGTCCCAGCATTTTTCTGTCTACCCAGAAGACCCAGAGAGGGGTCATTTGGCCCGACGCTTTTCCCGAATACACTAATCACTCATTTTGTTATGGTAATGAGGCTGTTAGGGGCAGTTTGTCCAATGCAAGGACAATCATGCAACTGTGCGCTGTGTTGACTGCTACCGTTATACATGTGGGAAATGCCGAAAGGAGCAATGGCAGTGCCAGGATTGTGAGTGACTGCTCAAATGTATGTCAGTCACGTTTACATGGACATGGTTTTTCATTCTTTGTAAATATGCTTTTTTCTTTGTAAATTTTTTTTTTTTAACTATTTTTGGCACACAAAAATAACAATTGCTTCTGCAACAACCCTCCACACCAAAACTGGGAAAACAGTTGCTTTTTCATTCTTTGTAAATATGTTTTGTTTTGTATTTTTTTTAACAATAAATGTCAGAGTGTTGATCCCTTCATTCTTGTTGATCCTTTGTTGATCCTTGCAAAAACACACACAACCTACCTCAGAACTAAAGCTTGAGCTGTAAGGTCCCCTCCCCCACACAGGCTCAAGTGGCCCCCTGCCGTGTGCCACTAACAGCCACATTTTCATAACAAAAGGAGTGTCCACAGGGGGGACTAGGGGTCAAATGACCCTCTTGTGGGTTTTCTAGGTAAAAAGGCCAATTGGCCCTTCTCTGGGACTTCTAGTGTTAATAACGTGGAGAGAGGAGGAGTGGTCCACCCCGGGTCCTGAAGTGGAAACTGATCAGCTGCCACCTGTTAACCTCTCCACACAGAAAAGAGGGACAGAGCAGACAAGAGAAAGGGCAGATCAACTGGTCTAAACAGCGGCCTATTTAAAGACTTAGGTTTATAAATGAGTTTTAAGATGGGACTTAAATGCTTCTATTTAAAAAGAGAAAGGATGAATAAAGTGCACTTTGTCCATAAAAACTATACCTCACCAATTGTATTTTGTATCCAAAATAAATGATAGGAAAAACAGTTTTTTGTGGTTTTAAAGATGTCCAAATAAATGACAGAACAACAAAAAAAAATGTTGGACTAGTTTTAAATGGAAGTAAAATTGTGTTTATTTTTGTATTAATAAAATCCATTCAGAATAAATGATAAAGCAGGAAATATTAAAAGGAGAAAGGATGAATAAAATGTCCATAAACATCATACATTCACCAATTTTAGTTTGTGTCCAAAATAATAGCTAAACATTTTTTGTCATTGCTAAGATTGTCTAAAAAACACAAAATGACATAATTTTTGTTGGACTAGTTATTATATTTAGAAATAATGACGTTTAAATAGGTGTGGTATCAATAATTAAAGCATGTGTGCTTAATTTAGGTGTCACAAAATGAGTAGGAAGTAAGTGATGAGTGCAGTTGTGATGCCATAAAAGTAGCATTACATCTTCTCTTGGTTTTATCACTTGTGGGGGAAATTAACATTTGGAACAATGTCATTCTCTTATGTGTGAATCCTTCCCCGATGCACACCAGGTACCACAAGAGCCAGGCCATCTACCTGGAGTCCAAAGACAACACCAAGATCAGCTGTGTCATCAGCTCAGTGGGCACCAACGAGGTGGGTCTTCTTCTTCTTCTTCTTCTTCTTCTTCTTCTTCTTCTTCTCCTTCTCCTTCTCCTTCTTCTTCTCCTTCTCTTTCTCCTTGTTCTTGTTCTTCTTGTTGTTCTTGTTCTTCTTCTTGTTCTTCTTCTTCTTCTTCTTCTTCTTGTTCTTCTTCTTGTTCTTCTTCTTGTTCTTGTTCTTCTTGTTCTTCTTCTTGTTCTTGTTCTTCTTCTTCTTGTTCTTCTTCTTGTTCTTGTTCTTGTTCTTCTTCTTGTTCTTGTTCTTCTTGTTCTTCTTCTTGTTCTTCTTCTTGTTCTTGTTCTTCTTGTTCTTGTTCTTCTTGTTCTGTACCTCTTGATCTTGTTTTCTTCTTCTACTTTGTCTTTACTTTTTCTTCTTCTTTTTCTTTTTTGTTGTTCGTTCTTCTTTTTGTTATTGTTCTCGTTCTTTTTGTTCTTGTTCTTGTTCTGCATCTTCTTCTTCTTTACTTGTTCCTTTTGTTCTTCTTCTTCTTCTTCTCCTTACTATTTTTGTTCTCGTTCTTGTTCCTGTTCTTTCTCTTCTTGTTTTTCTTTTTCCTGTTCTTTGCTTGTTCTGTACCTCTTGATCTTGTTTTCCTCTTCTTCTACTTCGTCTTTACTCGTTCTTCTTTTTCTTATTATTCTTGTTTTTATTTTTGTTCTTGTTTTTTCTTTCTCTTGTTCTTTTTTTTTTTTTTTTGTTGTTGTAATTTTTATAATATTCATTCATTCATTTGATAGGGAAATCATATTACAGGTACTGAAAAACAGACATCCTCTCAGGCTCCCCCGAAAAAAATAAAAATAATAATTTAAAACAAAAAAGAAAGAAAAAAAAAAGTGTTCTTTTTGTTATTGATCTTTTTTTTTTAGCGTATTTTTCTTCTTGTTATTCTTTACTTCTTTTCATGTTCTTCTTTTTGTGTTTGTTCTTCTACTTCTTTACTTGTTCTTCTTTTTTTTCTTGTTCTTTCTCTTGTTCCTATTTTGCTTTTCTTCTTGATCTTGTTTTTTTTGTTCTTATTCTTGTTTATAATTTTCTTGTGTTTTTGCTGTTGCTCTTTTTGTCGCTCTTGATCCTGTTTCTTCTTGTTCTTAATGTTCTGAAACTTCTTGTTCCTGTTGTTGTCTTGTTTTTCTTCCAGTGCTTGTTTCTCTTCCTTTTCTTCTTCATATTGTTCTTTTTTCTCTTCTCATTTTCGTTGTTGTTTTTCTTATTATTATTATTCCTGTTCTTCGTCTTGTATGCGCTTACATCATAAATAAATTAACATGCACCTTTCCTTTGCGTCTTGTTGAGATTTGGGTGAGGAAGACCAGCGACAGCACAAAGATGAGGATATACTTGGGGCAGCTGCAAAGGGGAGCCTTCGTTATCCGGCGACGGTCAGCGGTGTGAAACACGAGGCCTTCACCAAACTGTACATTGAAACCCGACCCCTAGCTGGACATTTGTATACGACCCCTGACTGTACATTTATATCCCCCCCCCCCCCCCCCCCACACACACACACCTGTACATTTGTCTGACACACGTCTCATCTGCTTTTATTAGTTTGTTCTTCAAAATAAATTGAATTCCGTTGCCATTATGTTACAACATGCTTTTATGGACCTCATTTATGTTTGACACATTAGTCATGATTTAAGGGAACATAGAACATCTATAAGTGACAGACTGATAGCGCATCATTTTTTAAGACGTGTAGCGAAACCAGGCTCATCTAGCTTGAGGCGGTGAGGAAGGAGGTTTTTATCTGAAAAGTGGACACATACTTTTATGTACATTTTTGTGTTACAAGAGGTGTGTCCACACTTGTTCCATTAAAGGCCTACTGAAAGCCACTACTACCGACCACGCAGTCTGATAGTTTATATATCAATGATGAAATCTTAACATTATAACACATGCCAATACGGCCGGGTTAACTTATAAAGTGACATTTTAAATTTGCCGCTAAACTTCCGGTTCGAAACGCCTCTGAGGATGACGTATGCGCGTGACGTAGCCCGGGGAACACGGGTATGCCTTCCACATTGAAGCCAATACGAAAAAGCTCTGTTTTCATTTCATAATTCCACAGTATTCTGGACATCTGTGTTCGTGAATCTGTTGCAATCATGTTCATTGCATTATGGAGAAGGAAGCTGAGCAAGCAAAGAAGAAAGTTGTCGGTGCGAAATGGACGTATTTTTCGAACGTAGTCAGCAACAACAGTACACAGCCGGCGCTTCTTTGTTTACATTCCCGGAAGATGCAGTCAAGATGGAAGAACTCGGATAACAGAGACTCTAACCAGGAGGACTTTTGACTTCGATACACAGACGCCTGTAGAGAACTGGGACAACACAGACTCTTACCAGGATTACTTTGATTTGGATGACAAAGACGCAGACGTGCTACTGTGAGTATGCAGCTTTGGCTTCTAAACATTTGATCGCTTGACCGTATGTGCGCAACTTTTTTTTGCGTATGTACGTAACTTTTAAAAAATATATAAGCTTTATGAACCTTGGGTTAGGTGAACGGTCTTTTGGGCTGAGTGATTGTGTGTGTTGATCAGGTGTTTGAATTGTATTGGCGTGTTCTATGGAGCTAGGAGCTAGCATAGGAGCTAGGAGCTAGCATAACAAACACGCAGGTGTTTTTATGCAGGATAAATTTGTGGCATATTAAATATAAGCCTGGTTGTGTTGTGGCTAATAGAGTATATATATGTCTTGTGTTTATTTACTGATGTAGTCATTCCCAGCTGAATATCAGGTCACCCCCGGCTCTCACAGCATCTTCCCTATCTGAATAGCTTCAACTCCCCACTAGTCCTTCACTTGCACTTTACTCATCCACAATTCTTTCATCCTCGCTCAAATTAATGGGGAAATTGTCGCTTTCTCGGTCCGAATCTCTCTCACTTCATGCGGCCATCATTGTAAACAATAGGGAACTTTGCGTATATGTTCAACTGACTACGTCACGCTACTTCCGGTAGGGGCAAGCCTTTTTTTTATCAGATACCAAAAGTTGCAATCTTTATCGTCGTTGTTCTATACTAAATCCTTTCAGCAAAAATATGGCAATATCGCGAAATGATCAAGTATGACACATAGAATAGATCTGCTATCCCCGTTTAAATAAAAACAATTCATTTCAGTAGGCCTTTAAGGACTGCATACTAGAGATGTCCGATAATATCGGTAGGCCGATATTATCGGCCAATAAATGCTTTAAAATGTAATATCGGAAATGACCAGTATCTTGTTTCAAAAAGTAAAATTAATGACTTTTTAAAACGCCGCTGTACGGAGGGATACCATACTTGCCAACCCTCCCGACTTTCCCGGGAGACTCCCGAATTTCAGTGCCCCTCCCGAAAATCTCCCGGGGCATCCTTTCTCTCAAAAGGGACAAGCGGTAGAAAATGGATGGATGTATGTTTAGTTCTACAGCTGTGGACAGGAAAGGTGCCACACGTTGCACACCCGTGGGTTAGTGTGCATCCACACTCGCTGCCGTGTGGAAACAACAACAACACGACGCTGTTATAACACCAATAATAGTAGAAGAAGAAGAAGCAGCTCACAGTGGGGCCGTGGAACGCTTCAGTGGTTATTGCTTGTGTGCATTAAAAAAAAAACCCCGCCCCGGGGTATCGATTTAAAAAAAAAAAAAAAAAAAAAAAGCACCAAATTTCTCTTTCATCCTCTCGCCTGCTGCCTTCCTGCGCGTCCCAGAATTGAGCATTCTCTACACCGCGTGTTGGCTCTCTCTCCGTGGCTGCGAGCTGCGTCTCACTATCTGGCGGGAACTGAGCCGGATCGTGTGCGTGCGTGCGTGCGTGCGTGTGCGTGTTATCAGCGTGCTGCAGCTCTGCACTGCGTGGCAGCTCAGGGAGTCACGGAGCGAGTTGGTGAGTGTCGCTATTTGACCTGCAGGGGGGTTGGGGGGTCTGGAAGAGCCTCACTGGACCGCCTGGCAACACCTCCTGCTGGAAACATTTCTGCAGCTGGAGAAAAAGAGAATCCGGTCCTTCTCTTTTGGTCCTTCCCCGCTTCTCTCTTCATGCTGTGCAGCTGAAGCCACATTGTACTCTTAAGAATATACTACTTACTTTTACTAAGTACATCCGGGCTCTGCAAAGTGCGGCCTGGGGGCCGTTTTCAGTTTTTTATAGGCTCTCGGAATCAACCCCATCCATCCATCCGAGGTCAGGTCGCGGGGGCAGCAGCCTAAGCAGGGAAGCCCAGACTTCCCTCTCCCCAGCCTCTTTGTCCGGCTCCTCCCGAGGGATCCCGAGGCGTTCCCAGGCCAGCCGGGAGACATCAATCAATCAATCAATGTTTACTTATATAGCCCTAAATCACCAGTGTCTCAAAGGGCTGCACAAGCCACAACGACATCCTCGGCTCAGATCCCACATCAGGGCAAGGAAAAAACTCGACCCAATGGGATGACAATGAGAAACCTTGGAGGGGACCGCAGATGTGGTAAAAAAAAAAAAGAATATGGTAACTTGCAATAATTTCCCCTCAAAATGTGGTGTATATTACTGAAAATGGAGAAACAGTACAGCTGAAATTTTACTGCAAAATGTACTTCTTTTTTTTTACTGTAAATTTAAAAAACTGCAATTTTACAGTAAAAATTTGGCCACATGAGCTGCCAGTTTTTTTTTAAAGTTTTTTTTCCCCCGACCGCAAATCAACAACCTCAAACATAGGCTATTTCATCCAGACAAGCCTGTTTCGCAGGTTTCACTGCTCCTCAGGGGATTTATCCCTGAAGAGCAAGGAAACCTGGTTAAGAGGAGAGTATATTTACAGCTAGAATTCACCAACTCAAGTATTTCATATATATATATATATATAAATACTTGACTTTCAGTGAATTCTAGCTATATATATATATATATATATATATATATATATATATATATATATATATATATATATATATATATATTTATTTTAATTTTTAATTTTTATTATATATATAAATAAAAGAAATACTTGAATTTTAGTGTTCATTTATTTACACATATACACACACACAACACTCATCTACTCATTGTTGTACTTGAAAGTACAATGCTTTGTTAAGGGTTGAATTGTCCATCCTCTTTCTATTCTCTGTCACTATTTTTCTAAGCATGCTGAACACCCTCTCTGAGGATGCATTGCTGTGTGGCACGCACAAAAGTGCTTTCATCAAATGCACGAGAGTGTGGAATCTTCCATCTCTCCCTGTGACATCACAAGAAATGACGTCACGTAGCTCAGTCATTAGGCGCAGATGCCGAAAGCAGGAAAAACAATGGACCGTAAAAAGCGCTCCAAGGTGTAATAAAGTTCAAAACAAAAGGTATAATCCAACGAATAACTTTACTGAGAGATTTGAGCAGGGTACAAACACATGACCAACACTTTTACCACCAACCGGAAACATAGCAACCAGGCTAGCAACGCACCTCCTTTACGGCAGCTGTCGCAACGTTCTTAAAGCAACCATAGCACATACATATATATACAACATACATCTCCCTTTTTTAACTTTTGTTTTTCTTTCCTTGTAAACGTTACAAAATCACACTGTAGATGTGTTGTCTGTCTGATTATAAATAATGCAGACGAGGCGTGTTGGCTGAGTTCTTGACGTTTACTTTCACAGCGTGCTCATTCTTAGCTGCCGGGTGGCGACATGCAACAACACTTTTCGGGGCTACCGCGCATGCTCGTCACTCCCGTTGCATGCTGGGTAGTGTAGTTGTTATATTCCCTAGCCTAGCTCATAACATCACATCTTTCCCCCTATAAAGAAATAATGTTAACTCAATAAAGTGTATTTCTTTTTTTAGCTTTAACTTTTCATTTTTTAGCACGGTAACCACATTTGCAAACAACTTTTCTCTTCATAGAATTTTCTTTCAATACAGAAATAAAGTGCAAAAATGTCAAAGCATCATAACAAACAGTTATGTTCCAATAGCAGCAGAAGTGCACTTTTTGGAGAGCTGTATTATTTTCAGTTTTGTGCCCAAGGGACTGATTTTATTTAACACTATATTATTATTTATACACCTATAGTGATCACAGAGACAGGTTGTTTTTGTGTTACTGTATATTTTTGTTTTTCTGAAAAATCCCACTTAATATACTTTGGGTAACAACAGTCAATATTTATTTATTTTATATATTTTTTAGGGGGGTAACAGTCAATATTTATTTATTTATTAGATTTAATTTTTTTCTTATATAATAAAAGTGAGCTTTTGTTAAACCAAATATTGTGTTTTTTTCCATATACAACAACCTATCTGGACTCGATAAGAGAATCGATAAGGAATCGGTTCGATAAGAGGATTCGATAAGAGGATTCGATAATAGGCTCAAACTCGATAATTTCTTATCAAACATCATCCCTACTTGTAAAATGGTAGTTTGATTGTCCAAGGTGATATGAGTGTGTGGAAGGTAGAATGGTTCGAATCGGTTGAAAAATGTGGGAATTGTGCAATTTTTAAAAATGTGCCTATTCATTTTCTTGTTTGGCTAACGTGCTAACATGAACTCGTACGCAAATAACAACAGTTATTACCTGGCACGGCGAGCAAAATGCGCCCCCTGGGACCTGAACTAAAACTCCACTTGCAACTAGGAGTGTCAAAAAAAAAGAAACTTTTCGAATCAATCGCGATTCTTATTCGTAACGATTATTAATTAATCAAATAATAAAAATCTATTCCAAAACCTTTTTTTTTTTTTAGATCCGTCCTGTCCAGCTAGTCAGGCAAATCATATTGTTGATGTACACACCCAGAGACAGAAAAGTGGAATATAAAAACTGATGGTTTGGCTTCTCAAGTTAGGAGTCCTTTATTTTTTTGACCTCCTCCAGGTACTGCAGACATGCTTAATGAGGCTGGCTTGTAATAAAGCAACTTTTTGTTCGGCAAAGAGACAGAAAAGTGGAATATAAAAACTGATGGTTTGGCTTCTCCAGTTAGGAGTCCTTTATTTTTTTGACCTCCTCCAGGTACTGCAGACATGCTTAATGAGGCTCGCTTGTAATAAAGCAACTTTTTGTTCGGCAAAGCGTCTCCGACGTCTCTGTTGATCCAGCCGCACTGCCGTGTCGCCCTCCAAGACCAGAAATACACTTCACTATTTCAAACCATCATCAGTAGAACGTCTTCGTGGGGGGGTTGAACTCGTGGTGACCCTCGGCCTTGTTCCGCCTAACCAAAAGGCTCATCGAGGCTAATCAGAGGTGATGAGGCTCCATTGCTCGCCGAGTGCTCGCCAACGCCTGGTCGGGAGCGCCGAGGGACACATCGCATGCATTGCATCTCGTCTCGCCGGTTTGATCGTCCTCTGCTCTTCCCGCGCGGAGCGTGCGCGTGGAACAAAGCGCCTCCGTGCTCCTCGCTGCGCTTTGAGGCTAATCAAGGAAGACGTGCGTTAATCCCCGACATGACACCTTCTTCCTGCCTAAGCTTTGCAAAACGACTCTCAATTAGCCGGTCTGGGAGACGACGCGCCGCCTCTGCGTTACGATCATCGTTGAGCGTTGAACTCGGGATTCAACGCGAGTTGCGAAATCGCTGCGTCCTCAGATCTAAGGCATACATTCTGGTCAGTCTGACCATCAAAGTTTGTCCCTTTGCCCCGCCCACATCATGCGGTGTAGGCTCAAACTGTTCGTAATACATCACCCCCTATCTGTCGAGTGCCCGCAATTTTAATCTGGGCTGATTTTCATGCCACAGTTTCATGTTGTTCTATGCCATAGTTCATGTTAGTTGTTTCATGCCACAGTTTCATGTTGTTCTATGCCATAGTTCATGTTAGTTGTTTCATGCCACAGTTTCATAGTTGTTCTATGCCATAGTTCATGTTAGTTGTTTCATGCCACAGTTTCATGTTGTTCTATGCCATAGTTCATGTTAGTTGTTTCATGCCACAGTTTCATAGTTGTTCTATGCCATAGTTCATGTTAGTTGTTTCATGCCACAGTTTCATGTTGTTCTATGCCATAGTTCATGTTAGTTGTTTCGTGCCACAGTTTCATGTTGTTCTATGCCATAGTTCATGTTAATAATAATAATAATAATAGATTTTATTTGTAAAAAGCACTTTACGTTGAGCAAACAACCTCAAAGTGCCACAGTGTAAAAAAAATTAAAAAATAGTAATAATAATAATAATAATAATAAAAGATAATAAAAACAAATAAAATATAAAACCAGAAACAGCCCAACAGCTAGAACCAGCATGCATATCTATAAAAAAATCTATAAAAAGGCTTTTTTTAAAAGATGGGTTTTTAAGCCTTTTTTAAAAGCATCCACAGTCTGGGGTGCCCTCAGGTGGTCAGGGAGAGCGTTCCAACAGACTGGGAGCAGCGGAGCAGAAAGCCCGGTCTCCCATAGTTCGTAGCTTTGTCCTTGGAGGTTGGAGGAGGTTAGCCTGTTTGGAGCGGAGGTGTCGTGTTAGTTGTTTCATGCCACAGTTTCATAGTTGTTCCATGCCATAGTTATTTCTTGCTATGCTATAGTTTATGCTAGTTGTTTGCTTCACGCTATTGTCACGCAACCCTCTACGTAAGTCTTGTTTATTTCATGCCACAGTTTCATGTTGTTCTATGCCATAGTTCATGTTAGTTGTTTCATGCCACAGTTTCATGTTGTTCTATGTCATAGTTCATGTTAGTTGTTTCATGCCACAGTTTTATCATTGTTCCATGCCATAGTTATGTTAGTTGTTTGTTTCTTGCTATGCTATAGTTTATGCTAGTTGTTTGCTTCACGCTATTGTCACGCAACCCTCTACGTAAGTCTTGTTTATTTCATGCCACAGTTTCATGTTGTTCCATGCCATTGTTCATGTTAGTTGTTTCATGCCACAGTTTCATGTTGTTCTATGTCATAGTTATGTTAGTTGTTTCATGCCACAGTTTCATGTTGTTCTATGCCATAGTTCATGTTAGTTGTTTCATACCACAGTTTTATCGTTGTTCCATGCCATAGTTATGTTAGTTGTTTGTTTCTTGCTATGCTATAGTTTATGCTAGTTGTTTGCTTCACGCTATTGTCACGCAACCCTCTACGTAAGTCTTGTTTATTTCATGCCACAGTTTCATGTTGTTCTATGCCATAGTTCATGTTAGTTGTTTTATGCCACAGTTTCATAGTTGTTCCATGCCATAGTTCATGTTAGTTGTTTCATGCCACAGTTTCATGTTGTTCTATGCCATAGTTCATGTTAGTTGTTTCATGCCACATTTTCATAGTTGTTCCATGCCATGTTAGTTGTTTCATGCCACAGTTTCATGTTGTTCTATGCCATAGTTCATGTTAGTTGTTTCATGCCACATTTTCATAGTTGTTCCATGCCATGTTAGTTGTTTCATGCCACATTTTCATAGTTGTTCCATGCCATGTTAGTTGTTTCATGCCACAGTTTCATGTTGTTCTATGCCATAGTTCATGTTAGTTGTTTCATGCCACATTTTCATAGTTGTTCCATGCCATGTTAGTTGTTTGTTTCTTGCTATGCTATAGTTTATGCTAGTTGTTTGCTTCACGCTATTGTCACCCAACCCTCTACGTAAGTCTTGTTTATTTCTTGCCACAGTTAAGAGAGTTTTTGCCTGTTATTTTGTAGTTAGATTAATAAATATGTTCCTACCTGCAAGCCTTGTCCGGAATAGTCCGTTTGCATCCCGGGAGAACAAACCTCGCAGTAAGCTGCGAGGTTTGAACATCAAATATGTTGTCTTTGTAGCATATTCAACTGAATATGGGTTGAAAATGATTTGCAAATCATTATATTCCGTTTATATTTACATCTAACACAATTTCCCAACTCATATGGAAACGGGGTTTGTAATGACAACACTGAGGCCATTTTTCTTCTCTTGCATATGCAGATGCGATGCATTCAAGCGCCTGTCTCCGATAATGGGAGTTATTTGGGATTTACAGAAAGAGAGCGAGAGAAGGATGGATCTGGCATCTGCGCGCCGCACGCCGTGTCTGATGTCACGCAACATCTGCTTCCACCAGCGCACCACTTCACTCGCCATCTGCCCCTTGTTTGCAGCAACACTGGAGTCGGCGGTGAGTGAAATGCAATCACAGAGCGTCTCACTTTGGAACGCGCGGCGTTGTGTAGATACAATTGTCACGCATCGCAAGAGGCCGCTCGCCCGGCTGCCTGTCGTCTCGCGCCACAATGGCCGAAATCGTCAGGCGTGACAGGTGTGCGCGGCGCGTGCATTCTAAATTGCTCAATGGGTTTTCGTTTTGCACAAAAGCACTCTTTGCCGTCCAAGGCCGCGCTCAGGCTGTGATGACGTTGTGTGGTGGCTGTCTGTGCACCAGTCCCCCCACTTTAAAAGAATCCACACACAGGTGTCGTCAGAATAATTCTATCTAAATTATCACAAGACTTTGTGTTGAAATGAGTTCCTGGCAAGAAGAAAAAAGCTGTCTTTTTTTGTCTTTTTTAAATTTATTTTGTAATAAATTTTTATTTTTTTTTAAATTTTAAACAACATAAAAAATGACACAAGATACACTTACCATTAGTGCATCAACCCAAGAAAACCCTCCCTCCCCCATTCGCACTCATTCACACTCATTTACACAAAAGGGGCTGTCTCTTTCTGTTATTAAAAACTTCTGGTTCCTACAATATAGAATAATACAGTCTGCAAGGGATACAGTCTTTAAAGCACACAGGATTGTGTGTGCTGCTGGTCCACTAACATTTTCATTAATTACTATTTTTTATGTAATTGTTTTTATATTGCTTTACTTTCTTTTCTATCCAAGAAAAAGTATTTTTTTTTATTTATTTTTTTACTTTTATTTTTATTTTATTTAATTTTTTTTCATTTATTTATCTTATTTTATCCCACATAAAAAAAATAAAAAAAATAGAATTTATTTTTTTACTTTTATTTTTATTTTTTTTAATTTTTTTTCATTTATTTATCTTATTTTATTCCACATAAAAAAAAAAAAAAAAAAAAAAAAGTTATTAAAAAAAAAAATTAATAAATAAATAAAACAAAACAAAACAAAACAAACAAAGGACCTTATCTTCACCAGACCGGGTTGTCAATGAAATCAGATTCAATCAGTTCAAAAGGGTTCTTAAAACCAGGTCCAATTCAGATTACGTCCAGATCGG
Organism: Entelurus aequoreus; assembly: GCF_033978785.1. NCBI lineage: Eukaryota > Metazoa > Chordata > Actinopteri > Syngnathiformes > Syngnathidae > Entelurus > Entelurus aequoreus. Next base: position 5,666,058 of record NC_084747.1, read on the forward strand.
GCTCAGCAACACACCTTCACCCGTGTACACTGAAAACCAGGGAACACACCAGGTTGCATACAATCCACAAACAAAAATACATTTTCAAATTAAGCACCCATGTACAGTCCAGATCACATCCAAGTGGAACCCAGCAACACATACCTTCATTTATGTACACTTAAAATAGGGAATACAACAACAGAATGCATAAAAGCTGTCTTTGAACCTACCTAAGAAGAATGCTTGTAAAACTCCACTGTGTAGGGGGGGAAGCAACAAGAAGGTGTTTCTGTTTCTTTCATGTATTGTAATCACCAGAAAGATATTGTCTGACCCAAGAACTACAAAAGCGAAGAAGAAGCAGGACCAGACTCCCCTCCAGGCACCGCTTTTTTGAACTGTTTTACGACCTTTTCTGTGAACTGTTTATGACCATCGTCCCCTTAAAACAGGGGTGTCCAAAGTGCGGTCAGGGGGCCATTTGCGGCCCGCAGGTCATTTTTTAACGGCCCCACGACGCATTCTAAAAATATGATAAAAAAAACCCCAAACAAACGTGGTATAAAAGAGCGAAAAGGCGAAATGTAAGAAGAAAATGTTGCAATGTTTACTCTACTAACACAAAGCTGCCATGCAGGCTGTTTCTTTCTTTAAAAAATAATATTTAATCAAAATCAACGTCATTATGAATTATTGACCTATTCAAGGCTCCAATTACGTCACATTAAATATTCCACTTTGAGATATTCTTTGGGGAAAATGTTGCATATTTTGTGTTTGCCGTATAAAAAACTGAGCTGTTGTTTTTTTAAAAGAAGGGCCTAAAACGAACCAACAGAAAACATAAACAACAATAAAACTTGGAATTGACGGACAGACCTGAAGCTGATCTCGAGATTGTTGTGTTGTTTTAACACTTTAATGAGTAGGACCCTTTTGGATCCCCAATCATTTTAGTGGGATTTTTTTTTGCGTGTGTCATTGCTCAAAAAATGTCAATGTTGTTATGAGTTATTGACCTTTTTAAGCAGTGGTCCCCAAACTACGGCCCGCGGGCTGGATACAGCCCCCCAGCGTACAAAATCTGGCCCGCGGAAAGTCCCAAGTTAAAAAAAATAAAAAATAAATAATTATTATTACTATTATTTTTTGTATCATTATTTTTTTTTTAAATTTGTCCTTACTAGTCCATTTTCTACCGTCTCCTAGCCACTCAGGCAAATCATATTGTCTAAAAATGCATTTTACCATCGATAACGTGACATGCAGCAAGTGCGCTCTTTAAGTCAATTAGTGCGCGAGGAATATATATGTATGAATACATATATATGTATATATATATATATATATATATATATATATATATATACATATATATATATATATATATATATATATATATATATATATATATATATATATATATATATATATATATATATACACATAAAGACACATAAACATATATACACATATATACACATATACATATATATATATATATATATACATTTATACACATATATACACATATACATATATATATACATATATACATATATAAATACATGGACATATACATACGTATACACACACACATATATACACTTTTACATATACATATACATATATACACACACACACATTTACATATAATATATATATGTATATATATATATATATATATATATATGTATATATATATATATATATTTATATATATATATATATATATATATGTATATATACATATATATATATATATATATATATATATATATATAATATATATATATATATATATATATATATATACATATATATATATATATATATATATATATATATATATATATATATATATATATATATATATATATATATATATATATATATATATATATATATATATATATATATATAGCGCGCGGCCCCCAGCCAAATTGTTTTACCCCAATGCGGCCCTGGAGTCAAAAAGTTTGGGGACCCCTGTTTTTAAGGCTCCAATTATTTTATAATCTCAAATATTCTACTTTAAAATCTAATTGGGGGAAAATATTGCATATTTGGTGGGGTTTTTTTCCCAGAAAAAACCTGGGTTTTCTTTGACAAAAAGGGCATACAACTTAAATGTTTAAAAACGTTTGTTTGACAGATAGACCTAATGTTGATCTAGATCTTTAAACTTTGAATAATTATAATAATAATACTAAATAATGACACATTTTTTATATTTTTTTGACCAAAACTCTTTGGGTTCACTGGGATCAAGCCTGAGTGGTTTATTGTATTGGTTTTTAAAATAAAAGATATCAAAATGGCCCCCGCTTGCTTTGATTTTTTCATTGTGCGGCCCTCAGTGGAAAAAGTTTGGACACCCCTGCCTTAGAAGCAGCTGTTGCCATGTGGTCAGAGAAAGTCCAAATAAAGGAGGAGGCGCACAATCTTTCGCCAGAGCGTGCTGGAGACTGCACAATAGTACAGACCAGACCTTTCTCCTCAAAATTAGCCAAATTGAATTCTTTCTCTGTTTGATTCCTTGCTTCTTGTCCTGTTTAATAAATGTCATCAGTGTTTGAACCTGACAGGCGTTCTCCTGAAGGCAGTCCCACCAACAGGAGGACAGTCATACTCGTTTCGAGTGATCGCCGCCGCCGCCGACATCATATCAATGTAACGACATCATGCTAATGTAACGACATCATCTTGTAGGAGAATTAGCTCCCAAGCTGGATGGCCAAGCATCTCCTAGTCTTGTAGCGCAGCAACGTTCCACCAGCAGCTCTTTGACAAGATCATGGATTTTGCCCACGCAGCGGCTTGACACTGACCCGGATCAGCCCGGCTCGGCATTGATCCCGAGGCACCCTGCTGCTGCTGGCTCGGCGTTTCTTAACGAGCCGCTCAGCAGACGATGCTTCCCCCCATCTTGTCAAGCTTTTTTGGGTGTTTTCGCCACTTTTGCACCCTAGTGTCTTTGACGTTTCCACAGTTCTCATGCAGGGTCCACTGTGGGGTTTTTTTTTTCCTCCTTTGAATCAAATTAAAAAGCGGCTCCAAAAAAAAGGGAATATTTCCATGGAGGAAGTATGAGAAATGCAGCATGGAGATGTGTGTCGCATGCAATAAGCTCACATTGTGCTTGTAGCCACTTGAGTCATCACGCAGGCATGCTATGTGTGAGTGTGTGTGTGTGTGTGTGTGTGTGTGTGTGTGTGTGTGTGTGTGTGTGTGTGTGTGTGTGTGTGTGTGTGTGTGTGTGTGTGTGTGTGTGTGTGTGTGTGTGTGTGTGTGTGTGCAAAGCATACACACAATCACATTAGCATCATCCGCTACATGACAGCTACGCATTTCAGTGCAAATAATAGACTGAAAAGGAGGCAAAATGTTTTTTTTCTTCCTTTCCCTTAGTCCAGGGGTGTCCATATGCGGCCCGCGGCTAATTGTTTACCGGCCCGCCACACATTCTGTAAATACTATTGTACAAATAAAAAAGAACATTAAAAAAAGTGGAGTGAGGTGAAATCTAACGAGAAAAAGTTGCACAAAAGCTGCCATGCAGGCTGTTCTTTTTTCTTTTGTCTTTCTTTATTTTTCTTTTTTTGCCGTTGCTCAAAAAAAAAAATAATGACAAAAAATCCATGTTATAAGGAATTATTTTCAGGGCTCCAATTACTTCAAATATTTCACTTTAAAATGTTTTACGTGGTAAATATTGCATATATTGCAGGGTTTCCCACACATTCATTTATTTGTGGCGGCCCGCCACGAAAGAATTACGTCCGCCACAAATAAAAATAAAAAATATATATATATATATATTTTTTTTTTTTTTTTTTTTTGGTCCTCTCCAGCTTCTCAGGCAAATCATATAGTTGATGTAGATGCCCATATCGGCTGTTCAGATTTACTTCACAAAAGAGAAGTGCAGGATACTTCTCTTGTTGCCTTATTTGTATTTGACTGTATTAAATGTATATATATTAGAAACACAACATGTGTATATAACAAAGGGTGCAAAGTCTGCAGGCAGTAGGAAACACATGGTTAAGTGTAGGGAGTAAAACTGATGGCAGTCTAAAGTTCAAGATTTTTGGAGCTCTTTGTTCAGTGGATCAGATGTTTGATGAAGCTCTGTGTCTATCTACCACCACTACTGTTTTCTGTTTATTTGTTACTGACTGTGGCAGGACACCTCTGCCTCTGTTTCACTTTATGTTGCTGGTAAATAATATGGTTGTAGTAGTAGGCTAAAGTTAAATTATTTAGTATGCACTAATTAAAGGGGCAGAGCTTTGAGACATTTTAGCTTTTATATTTTATAAGATATATTTTTTGTAAGAACCACAATTAATAAATATATTTCAGTGAATAACTTATTGTTCAAATCTGTATATAAATATGTACATAAAGTGTTGTAATTATATTGTAAAATGGATGGATGGATGGACGTTTAAAACAAAACTGTTATTATTCATTAGTAAGTATACATTTTTTTAGCTTTTTTAGGGAAAATCAAATCATTGTAGTAAATTATGCAAATTACTCGATGATGTCATGGTGACCACGCCCATAGCCACGCCCATAGCCACGCCCCCGCCGCCACAGGTATCTTGGCAGTTTATGGGAAACACTGTATTGTGTAGTAGCCATATAAAAACATCAAAGTTTTCTTTGACAAAAGCGCATAAAACAAACAAAATAATATTTCCAGCATAAAATGGACAGATATATCTGAAGTTGATCTCGTAACTTAAGTGTTGAAAGTAAAAGAAAAACATAAAAAATAAAAATAAAAATGTATCACTTCATGAGTGGGGCACCTTTTGGATCCCAAATATATTTAGTGATTTTTTATTTATCTTTTCCCTGTGATGACTCAAAAATATGAAAGAATTCAAATCAATGGTGTCCTGCATTATTGATCTTTTAGGGCTCTAATTACTAAATACTGCATATTTCAGTTTTACTATTAAAAAAACTAAGTTGTTTTTGACAGAAAAGCTATAAAACATTTTTTTTTAAATTTGTATTACTTTATATCAACTTGAAGTTGATATAGAGATTTACTGTAAGCGTTAAATAATTAAAAAAAAAATTATAATTTGACTTATTTTTAACATTTTAATGACTGAGACCCTTTATGGTCCCCGAGACCCCTAAAGGTAAAATAAATAAAAAATCCATATATTTTGTTATGGTTTGAAAATGGGCCGGGTTTGGTTTTGGATTTGTAGTTGTATTATTATGGTATTATTGTTGGATTGATTAATACAAAAATATAAATAAATAAACCAGGAAGGCACATTTTGCTCAAAAAAGTGTGTCTCAAGGTTGGCAAGAATGACCCCCTGGGAGTTGAGGGGAGCAGTGGGCAGCAGCGGTGGTCCACGCCCGGGAATAATTTTTGGTGATTTTAACCCCCAATTCCAACCCTTGATGCTGAGTGCCAAGCAGGGAGGTAATGGCTCCCATTTTTATAGTCTTTGGTATGACTCGGTTAGCAGCTACTCCCTGGTTCGAGGAGGATGACGTAAGACAAGGGCTAAATGAGGGCCTAGTGCTGTCCCCATACCAATATTTTAGTACCGTACCGGTACAAAAATGTATTTCGATACTTTTCGGTACTTTTCTAAATAAGGGGCGACCACAAAAAAATGGCATTATTGGCTTTATTTTAACAAAAAAAACTTAAGGTACATCAAACATATGTTTCTTATTGCAAGTTTGTCCTTGAATAAATATATATATATATATATATATATATATATATATATTGTTGGAACCAGATCTTTTCCATACATCCATATTTAAGTGTTACTTCTTTTGTATCTCCTATAGTCATATTTTCATCAGCTAATGTCTCGTCTGGTACAAAGTGCTTGCATTCGAGTGTCCTTGATGAGAGAGTCAGAGCGTTGAATATTCTCTCTGTTGAGACTCCCATAACATTCCTGAGATAAGGGCACAAAGCGGTGCTGGGCTGGGGGACAGCAAAGTGGGGAGGAGGAAGGGGAAGAAGAGAGCACTTCCGTGGGTTTGAGGGGAGACCGATCTAGACTGGGCGAGGGAACGCTTGTGTACTGGATTGGGTCTTACGTTTGTCTTCAAAGCTTTGACAATAAACCACAAAATACCAACTACTGCCTGGTGATGAATTAAACTCCAGCTTATTTGCCATCAAAAGAACTTGGGAGTGGACAGCAGCTTTAAAATCCCTGGGAGGAAGAGCTGTCTACACAATATATATATATATATATATATATATATATATATATATATATATATATATATATATATATATATATATATATATATATATATATATATATATATATATATATATATATTGTGGGGGGGACCTGCAGCGAAGCGGGGTGTGCCAGGACCGGCTCTAGGTCGGCTTGGAAAGGCTCGGGACGAAGGTGGTGCGCGAGTCGGGGGCCCGGCGCGTCCTTCGGGGCGTGTCCGGGTTTCCTGCCGCGCGCTTTACAGCGTCCCCCGCCCGTATCTGGCTGTTCTCCGGGGCCGTGGAACTAAGTATTTCTGTGCCCTCTCTCCCCGCGGGCGTCAGGGGTCGGCGAAGATATCGGCTACCCACCCGACTCCTGACGCCCGGTGTACGAGGGAGAGAGGGCGCAGCGATACTTAGTTCCACGGCCCCCGGAGAACGGCGAGGTCCGGGCGGGGGACGCTGTAAAGCGCGCAGGGCGGGAAACCCGGACACGCCCCGAAGGACGCGCCGGGCCCCCGACTAGAGCCGGTCCTGGCACACCCCGCTTCGCTGCAGGTCCGCAGGCCACGCCCCCTCACATATATATCTATATATATATATATAATAAAATAAATACTTGAATTTCAGTGAATTACAGCGTACCTTTTGAATATCTCCTTAATTCTGAGGTCTCAAGGTTGGTAAGTATGTTCTAACCCTGCGAATCAAAACATACCTTTTTTTTTTTCCTCCAATGTGTCCAAGACTCCCGGTCATCTCTCTGTAGACCACAAAAGTAGACGCTACACATTGGACACAGTGCAATTAACGACACACAACTAAAAATGTCCACCAACAAACAAAATGTATTTTAGCATGTCTCTGTTGTCTGATTGGTTGCTGCCTCTGTGTACTTTTGTTGTCATGCGGTGGCAACAAAGTGTGACGAGTTGATTGCGGTAATCTGGGGAAGATTGGTGGAGCCATTAAAGGACGAAGCACATGTCACATGTCAGTGACACGACTTATGATGCAACACTTAACATCTCTGCCAGGATTGACATGGCAAACTCCCAAATGCTAACACACTGCTAATTTGTCCACTTTTTTGTCTATCTATCGCAAACGCTCTAATTAGAGATCACGGGGCGTTGATTGGAATCATACAATAACAAAAGTGCTATTTCCTAAGTGTGAACATTTATTACAGTACTACCTCAGTTTTGTACGATCCACCAAAATGTTGCCCAGTTTTCTTATACCGTTTTGGTTATCATTCGGCCAAATGTTGCACGTAACAAATGTTGGTGACTCAGTCGCTGTTAGGTTTTATCTAGTGCGACATGTTGAAAGAGCCATATTGGACCAAAAATACAAAAAACAAACCTGTTTGGAGCCGTGAAAAGTTAAAAGCGTTAATGTCAGAAAAATTGTATGTAAATGATCAAAAAACTTTCCGTTCTCTGAGTTCCCAATGAGCAGACAAGAGGCTGTCTTTGTTGCACCAAGCAAAAGGCTTGGAAAATTCCATTGTGTACGATGGGAGGAGACGGGATGGGGGTTATCTATTGTCATCAAAGACCTGCCCAGGCTGAAGCCAGGACCAGCCCAAGCCCGAGGCATCTTTTTTTTTTGTGTTGATGTGACCGAAAACAATGACTGTTTACATCAGGGGTGTCCAAACTTTTTCCACTGAGGGCCGCACACTGAAATATCAAAGTAAGCGGGGGCCATTTTGATATTGTTTATTTTAAAAACCAATACAATATATGTATAAAAAAATATACATTCAGGCCTCCACTCAGGTTTGATCCTGGGGACCCCAAAGGGTTTAGGTAAAAAATATATGAAAAATGTGTCATTATTTAGTATTATTATTATTATTATTCAAGGTGTAAATCTCCAGATCAACATTAGGTCTAGCTGTCAATAAAAAGTGTTTTTTCAAGATTGAAGTTGTACGCTCTTTTTGTCAAAGAAAACCCAGTTTTTTGATGTAAAAAAACACAAAATATGCAATATTTTCCCCCAATAACATTTTAAAGTGGAATATTTGAGATTATATAATAATTGGAGCTCATAGAATAACTCATAACAACATTCATTCATTATTATTTTTTGAGCAATGACACTTGAAAAAAAAAAAGTCCCACTAAAATTATCGGGGATCCTAAAGGGTCCTGCTCAGTAAAGTATTAAAAAATAAATCATACTTTTTTATTTTATTTACTTTTAACACAATAGTTTCCAGATCAACTTCAGATCTATCCGTCAATTATAACTTTTATTGTTGTTTATGTTTTTTGTTTGTTCGTTTTAGGCCCTTCTTTAAACAAAACAGCTTAGTTTTTTATATGGCAGACACAAAATATGCAACATTTTCCCCCAAAAAATATTCCAAAGTGGAATATTTAACGTGACGTAATTGGAGCTTTGAATAGGTCAATAATTCATAATGACGTTGATTTTGATTTATTATTATTTTTTAAAGAAAGAAACAGCCTGCATGGCAGCTTTGTGTTATTAGAGTATAAACATTGCAACATTTTCTTGTTACATTTCACCTGTTTGCTCTTTTATACCACTTTTTATGTTTCTTATTTTTTAAATCGTATTTTTAGAATGTGCCGCGGGGCCGTTAAAAAATTACCTGCGGGCCGCAAATGGCCCCCGGGCCGCACTTTGGACACCCCTGGTTAACATACTCCCCATTCCTTTAGAAACAGCTGTTGTTATGTAAACAGGGAAAATCCAAATAAAAAGAGGTGGCGTACAATTTTTCGCCAGAGTGTGCTGAGACACTAAGAGGTTACAGGTCGACGGCGTCTCTCCTCAATTGAGTCCAAATTTAATTCTGTCTCTGCTTGATTCTTTGCTTCTTGTCTTGTTTAATAGATGTCATCAGTGTTTGAACCTGACACTTACGTAAGTGTTATAATGAAGGCAACACATTACAGTTTTTTACAGTCGCTATGATACATTTCACTGTGGAGGGAGGGAGTGATCAGCGCGCCTGCAGGAGCAAAGGTCACCGCCTCTGTCCACGGTGCTGAAGACAGAGCACCATCAGACGAGGGGGGCGTGGCAGTGCTGACGGCGAAACACAGCTGGCAGGTGATTAGATTTCCCAGGTGGTACGAGTTGTCTAATCACCTGCTGTCTTTAACAGTAAGCGGTCGGGAACAGCAGGAGGAGGAGGGTTGGAGAGGTTGGAGAGGAAGACGACAGACTGAAAAGTCAAGACAGCAAAATATATCGATGCTTAAAGGCCTACTGAAATGAGATTTTCTTATTTAAACGAGGATAGCAGATCCATTCTATGCGTCGTACTTGATCATATCGCGATATTGCCATATTTTTGCTGAAGGGATTTAGTAGAGAACATCGACGATAAAGTTCGTAACTTTTGGGCGCTGATAAAAAAAGCCTTGCCTGTACCGGAAGTAGCGTGACGTCGCCGGTTGAAAGGCTCCTCACATCTGCGTAGCACTTTAGTATGGGGAACATATTCACCATTAATTAGTTGCTTATTAACATGCAAATTAGTAACATATTGGCTCTTAACTAGTCATTATTAAGTACTTATTAATGCCTTATTCGGCATGGCCTTATTATAACCCTAACCCTCTAACCCTGACCCTAACCCTCTAACCCTGACCCTAACCCTAACCAAATAACTCTAAATTAAGTCTTTGTTACTTAGAATATGTTCCCCATACTAAAGTGTTACCAAAAACATATAACTTTGTCTTGAATTTGATAAAAAACAACATTTTATTTGTCACTAAAGAAGGGTTCATATAAAACTGGTGGGGTTCGCTACCTCCAACAACGTTAAGAACCACTGGTCTATTTATACCTGCATTGTCCTTTCCATCCTTACACTTTCCATCATTGTAACTGAGCTACTGTGTGGAACAATTTCCCTTGTGGATCATTAAAGTTTGTCTAAGTCTAAGTCTAATTGGGCCATGTCTCTTATTGGTTTTGTGCACAGTTACTCAGTTTCCCCATTTGCAGGCTTCACTACCCCCACGTAATTGAAATGTTTCATAATTCATCGACTTGCTCACAAATCTTATTGCCAGTCCACAGTCTCGTTTCTGGAGACATTTCAGGCCACGCCGAGAGCAGGTTTGACATTACCCAGGAGTGTTTTCTTGGCCCTGAAAGAGCAATGAGACCGTAGCCGTGGCGGCGTTCGAGAGGTAAGTCGAGAGGGTCGTCGCCGCTATCAGGACTGAATGGATGCACCAGACAAAACTGTAAACTTTCGAGGGGGTCGACCACAGAGTGATCTTAAAGGCCTACTGAAATGAAATGTTTTTATTCAAACGGGGATAGCAGATCCATTCTATGTGTCATACTTGATCATTTCGCGATATTGCCATATTTTTGCTGAAAGGATTTAGTAGAGAACAACGACGATAAAGTTTTGGTCGCTGATAAAAAAAAGCCTTGCCTATACCGGAAGTAGCGTGACATCACAGGTTGAAGGGCTCCTCACATTTCCCCATTGTTTACACCAGCAGCTAGAGCGATTCGCACCGAGAAAGCGACGATTACCCCATTAATTCGAGCGAGGATGAAAGATTTGTGGATGAGGAACGTGAGAGTGAAGGACTAGAGTGCAGTGCAGGACGTATCTTTTTTCGCTCTGACCGTAACTTAGGTACAAGCTGGCTCATTGGACTCCACACTTTCTCCTTTTTCTATTGTGGATCAAGGATTTGTATTTTAAACCACCTCGGATACTATATCCTCTTGAAAATGAGAGTCGAGAACGCGAAACGGACATCCACAGTGACTTTTATCTCCACGACAATACATCGGCGAAGCTCTTTAGCTACGGAGCTAACGCGATAGCATCGGGCTTAAATGCAGATAGAAACAAAAAAAATAAACCCCTGACTGGAAGGATAGACAGAAGATCAACAATACTATTAAACCGTGGACATGTAACCACACGGTTAATTAAAGATTAAAGATTAAAGTACCAATGATTGTCACACACACACTAGATGTGCTTTCCAGCCTGGCGGAGCTTAACAATGCTGTTGCTAACGACGCCATTGAAGCTAACTTAGCTAACGGGACCTCGTCAGAGCTATGATAAAAACATTAGCTATCCACCTACGGGAAATATATGTGCTGTATGAACTTTACGGAGGTGAACGGTACTTTGGGCTGTGGGATTGAGTGTGTTGTGCGGGTGTTTGATTTGTATTGGCGGGTTATATGGACGGGAGGGGTGAGGTGTTTGTTATGCGGATTAATTTGTGGCATATTAAATATAAGCCTGGTTGTGTTGTGGCTAATAGAGTATATATATGTCTTGTGTTTATGTACTGTTTTAGTCATTCCCAGCTGAATATCAGGTCCCACCCGCCTCTCACAGCATCTTCCCTATCTGAATCGCGTCCACTGCCCTCTAATCCTTCACTCTCACTTTCCTCATCCACGAATCTTTCATCCTCACTCAAATTATGGGGTAATCGTCGCTTTCTTAGCTACGGGACCTCGTCAGAGCTATGATAAAAAAACATTAGCTATCCACCTACGCCAGCCCTCATCTGCTCATCAACACCCGTGCTCACCTGCGTTCCAGCGATCGACGGCGCGACGAAGGACTTCACCCGATCATCGATGCGGTCGGCGGCCAGCATCGGATAGTGCGTCTGCTATCCATCTCAAAGTCCTCCTGGTTGTGTTGCTGTAGCCCGCCGCTAATACACCGATCCCACCTACAGCTTTCTTCTTTGCAGTCTTCATTGTTCATTAAACAAATTGCAAAAGATTCACCAACACAGATGTCCAGAATACTGTGGAATTTTGCGATGAAATCAGAGCTTTTTGTATTGGATCCATTGGGGTCCGAATACTTCCGTTTCAACCATTGACGTCACGCGCATACGTCATCATATCTAGACGTTTTCAACCGGAAGTTCCGCGGGAAATTTAAAATTACACTTTATAAGTTAACCCGGCCGTATTGGCATGTGTTGCAATGTTAAGATTTCATCATTGATATATAAACTATCAGACTGCGTGGTCGCTAGTAGTGGCTTTCAGTAGGCCGTTAAAGTCCCTGGCACTATTAGAAGGTGGCACCTCCGGCAGCATAAAGGCGAAGGAAGGCCGCCATGTTGTCGTCATCTGCACGGTCCACACGCGGTATTATATCAACTCTCGCTCTCTGGCGTTTTATGTGGTTCCGCCTCTTTTCAAGGATATACAAAGACCTTAGGATGCTGAGCAAGGAGCACCTTTGTGATGTGATTTCAAGCTGACGGCAGTAATAACCTTCCCACCGTGAGGCCGAGGAGAGTGAAAAGCTAACCAAGCATGAAGAGGCTGTCTTGTCCACTCACTGCTGATTCATACCCAGCAGACCTATTTTTTTTTATTTTTTATTATATCCTGTGAGTACATGTATATCAAGGGTGTATATACAGTATCGCACATATTGCCTCCTTTTGATTGAGGGACGTGACAACAAAAACTTTGAAACTTACCCGTATTTTCCGGACTATAAGACGCTTAAAGGCCTACTGAAAGCCACTACTACCGACCACGCAGTCTGATAGTTTATATATCAATGATGAAATCTTAACATTATAACACATGCCAATACGGCCGGGTTAACTTATAAAGTGACATTTTAAATTTGCCGCTAAACTTCCGGTTCAAAACGCCTCTGAGGATGACGTATGCGCGTGACGTAGCCCGGGGAACACGGGTATGCCTTCCACATTGAAGCCAATACGAAAAAGCTCTGTTTTCATTTCATAATTCCACAGTATTCTGGACATCTGTGTTCGTGAATCTGTTCCAATCATGTTCATTGCATTATGGAGAAGGAAGCTGAGCAAGCAAAGAAGAAAGTTGTCGGTGCGAAATGGACGTATTTTTCGAACGTAGTCAGCCACAACAGTACACAGCCGGCGCTTCTTTGTTTACATTCCCGAAAGATGCAGTCAAGATGGAAGAACTCGGATAACAGAGACTCTAACCAGGAGGACTTTTGACTTGGATACACAGACGCCTGTAGAGAACTGGGACAACACAGACTCTTACCAGGATTACTTTGATTTGGATGACAAAGACGCAGACGTGCTACTGTGAGTATGCAGCTTTGGCTTCTAAACATTTGATCGCTTGACCGTATGTGCGCAACTTTTTTTTGCGTATGTACGTAACTTTTTAAAAATATATAAGCTTTATGAACCTTGGGTTAGGTGAACGGTCTTTTGGGCTGAGTGATTGTGTGTGTTGATCAGGTGTTTGAATTGTATTGGCGCGTTCTATGGAGCTAGGAGCTAGCATAGGAGCTGGGAGCTAGCATAACACGTACCGTACCGTACGTGCGCGTCACGTACGTAACTTTTTAAAAATATATAAGCTTTATGAACCTTGGGTTAGGTGAACGGTCTTTTGGGCTGAGGGATTGTGTGTGTTGATCAGGTGTTTGAATTGTATTGGCGTGTTCTATGGAGCTAGGAGCTAGCAGAGGAGCTAGGAGCTAGCATAACAAACACGCAGGTGTTTTTATGCAGGATTAATTTGTGACATGTTAAATATAAGCCTGGTTGTGTTGTGGCTAATAGAGTATATATATGTCTTGTGTTTATTTACTGTTGTAGTCATTCCCGGCTCTCACAGCATCTTCCCTATCTGAATAGCTTCAACTCCCCACTAGTCCTTCACTTGCACTTTACTCATCCACAAATCTTTCATCCTCGCTCAAATTAATGGGGAAATTGTCGCTTTCTCGGTCCGAATCTCTCTCACTTCATGCGGCCATCATTGTAAACAATAGGGAACTTTGCGTATATGTTCAACTGACTACGTCACGCTACTTCCGGTAGGGGCAAGCCTTTTTTTTATCAGATACCAAAAGTTGCAATCTTTATCGTCGTTGTTCTATACTAAATCCTTTCAGCAAAAATATGGCAATATCGCGAAATGATCAAGTATGACACATAGAATAGATCTGCTATCCCCGTTTAAATAAAAAAAATTCATTTCAGTAGGCCTTTAAAATCAATTTTTTTCCCTTCAAAACTCGACAGTGCGCCTGTGACAGTCTCTCGCTGTCGTCCGGGTTCCATGGACCACCAAGGCCTGACATGACTGCGAGCAGTTTGTGACTTCGTTTGTTTTTCAATAGTACTCAGTCTCTGGTCGGGTCGCTTTTCAGCTCCTTCCTCTTCCACTGCTCGCTCTTCCGGTCGTCGTCTGTCCCTCGCTCTCTGTTGATTTCGCGCTGCACGTGTTCGCGTCTCTCCAGCTCCTTCTGCCTCCTCGTTCTCGGCCGCCGCCCTTTTACACACTGGGAGGCGATTATATAATTGTGCCCAGGTGGGCGATCCACGCACCTGGCGTTTATCACGGCGTCGACCCCGGCGTGCCCTGCCTCGCTGTGGGTCTGCCGCCCACGCCTCCCCACAGCGCCTTGTAACCCGGTACGGAAAAGTTCTGGTTTTGCTTACCGACCTCGAAGCAATTTTATTTGGTACAAGGTGTAATAAGTGTTACCAGTAGATGGCAGTCAAACATAAGAGATACATGTAGACTGCAATATGACTCAAGTTAAAGTTAAAGTACCAATGATTTTCACACACACACTAGGTGTGGTGAAATTTGTCCTCTGCATTTGACCCATCCCCTTGTTCACCCCCTGGGAGGTGAGGGGAGCAGTGGGCAGCAGCTGTGCCGCGCCCGGGAATGATTTTTGGTGATTTAACCCCCAATTCCAACCCTTGATGCTGAGTTTCAAACAGGGAGGTAATGGGTCCCATTTTTATAATCTTTGGTATGACTCGGCCTGGGTTTGAACTCACAACCTACCGATCTCAGGGCGGACACTCTAACCACTAGGCCACTGAGTAGGTGTCCTGGGCATGACGTTAAAGTGCATCCGGCAGTGGAGGCTCCTCTCTGGGGTCTTGGGGCACTAGGAGGTTAACCCCTTTACTACTGTTACCCCAGGTGGCCCTTGGCAAAGGCCTAGTACCTGACTGCCCCCTAGCCAGGGATACGGTGAAGACCTCAACGGCGGAGCAGGCGGAAGACGGTAGATTTAAGAACTACCACAACGGCTGCGATGGTGGCAGAAGGCTGCAGCAGAAAAGGGTCCCCAGTCGTCTTGGACTCCATGCCACTGGACCCTCTGTCAAAGATTGTGTGGTGACTGTCTGTGCACCAGTCTCCCCACGTTAAACTAAGTCACGCACAGGCATCCTCCATAAAGGGATACGCCGCTACCAGGAGGACCGTCATACTCGTCCGAGTGACCGCCGATGATGAGTTACTGACAGTGGTTTTCTGAAGTGTTCCTGAGCCCACGTGGTGATATCCTTTACACACTGATGTCGCTTTTTGACGCTGTACCGCCTGAGTAATCGAAGGTCACGGGCATTCAATGTTGGTTTTCAGCCTTGCCGCTTACGTGCAGTGATTTCTCCAGATTCTCCGAACCCTTTGATGATATTACGGAGCGTCGATGGTGAAATCTCTTAAATTCCTTGCAATAGCTGCTTGAGAAGTATTGTTCTCAAACAATTTGCCCACAAAGTGGTGACCCTCGCCCCGTCCTTGTTTGTGAATGACTGAGCATTTCATGGAATCTACTTTTATACCCAATCATGGCACCCACCTGTTCCCAATAGTCAATTAATTGTCATAATGATCTATGTTCTTATGTTTTTACGTGTTATTATGAATTTGCACTGAAATTAGTTTTGTTTACAATTTCGTTGTACAATGTACAATGACAATAAAGATATATTCTATTCTATATAGTCATTCACCGACGTCCCACTGGGGTGAGTTTTTCCTTGCCCGTATGTGGGCTCTGTACCGAGGATGTCGTTGTGGCTTGTACAGCCCTTTGAGACACTTGTGATTTAGGGCTATATAAATAAACATTGATTGATTGATTGATATATTCTATTCAATGAGCCCGTTCACCTGTGGGATGTTCCAAATAAGTGTTTGATGAGCATTCCTCAACTTTCTCACTCTTTTTTTGCCACTTGTGCCAGCTTTTTTGAATCACGTTACAGGCATTACATTTTCAAATGAGCTAATATTTGACAAAAAATAACAAAGTTTTCCAGTTGGAACGTTAAGTATCTTGTCTTTGCGGTCCAGTCAATTGAATATAAGTTGAAAATTATTTGCAAATCATTGTATTCTGTTTCTATTTACCATTTACGTGCCAACTTCACTGGTTTTGGGTTTTGTAAAAATGTGTTTAGTTAGTATGGGGTATCGGACTGTCTGATTGTGGCGGTCCGCTCCCTGTATGATCAGTGCCAGAGATCGGTCCACATTGCCGGCAGTAAGTCGGACCCGTTTCCAGTGAGGGTTGGACTCCGCCAAGGCTGCCCTTTGTCACCCATTCTGTTCATAACTTTTATGAACACAATTTCTAGGCGCAGTCAGGGTGTTGAGGTGATCCGCAGGATTAGGTCTCTGCTTTTTGCAAGATGATGTGGTCCTGATGGCTTCATCTGGCCAGGATCTTCAGCTCTCACTGGATCGGTTCGCAGCCGAGCGTGAAGCGACTGGGATGGGAATCAGCACCTCTAAGTCCGAGTCCATGGTTCTCGCCCGGAAAAGGGTGGAGTGCCATCTCCGGGTTGGGGAGGAGACCCTGCCCCAAGTGGAGGAGTTCAAGTACCTCGGAGTCTTGTTCACGAGTGAGGGAAGAGTGGATGGTGAGATCGACAGGCGGATCGGTGCGGCGTCTTCAGTAATGCGGACGCTGTATCGATCCGTTGTGGTGAAGAAGGAGCTGAGCCGGAAGGCAAAGCTCTCAATTTACCGGTCGATCTACGTTCCCATCCTCACCTATGGTCATGAGCTTTGGGTTATGACCGAAAGGACAAGATCACGGGTACAAGCGGTCGAAATGAGTTTCCTCTGTGGGTCTCTCCCTTAGAGATAGGGTGAGAAGCTCTGCCATCCGGGGGGAGCTCAAAGTAAAGCCGCTGCTCCTCCACATGGAGAGGAGCCAGATGAGGTGGTTCGGGCATCTGGTCAGGATGCCACCCGAACGCCTCCCTAGGGAGGTGTTTAGGGCACGTCCGACTGGTAGGAGGCCACGGGGAAGACCCAGGACACGTTGGGAAGACTATGTCTCCCGGCTGGCCTGGGAACGCCTCGGGATCCCCCGGGAGGAGCTGGACCAAGTGGCTGGGGAGAGGGGAGTCTGGGCTAATCCGACCTCGGATAAGCGGAAGAAGATGGATGGATGGATGGATGGATGGTGTTTAGTTAATTTGCTGTAAAACATCTTAAATTCTCTAATATATTGCCAAAAAATCGGATTGGGGCAAACAATGTTAATTAATAGTGAATTATTATTAATTAATTACTCATTCTAGTTCAGTAATTAATGGCAGGTTCATGGTCACGACACTTTGTGTTCCACTGTAGAGGTTCCAATTCCAACTTTCAAATGTTGGCAGGCACGCACACAAGCTTACAGATAAAATGCCGCTGCCAGGGCATCTTGACAAAAGTCTGTCGGAAGCGTCCATCCCGGCTATATTACTCAGGCTAGCGTGAAATGTTTGCTTTAACATCAGTCTTCTTCTCCTCTTTCTTTTCCCCTTCCTTCCCTGGCACGTCAAAGCACAAATAGAGGTCGCGCCTTTTGACAAAATATGCCGCCTGTGTGGAAGTCTAGCCCGATTTCAAGGTAGACTGCCTGGCTAAATTTGGAAGGTGTAATTCATTCATCAGCCTCTTCGTGAACGCTTCCAGAAATGTCCATTCATCTTCTTCTCGGCGTCCTTCAGGCCGGCTGCCTGTGACTTTGACAAAGTCTGATCAAATACTTGCCCTCTGCTCGTCTCTTAGGCAGACAGCCTCTGTCGCCACGTTGGCCCCATGGAATCCTGATGATGACAATAAAAAGACAACATCCAGGTTGTATTGATGTGCGACTAACTGTTGTAAATCAACATAAACCTTCATAATGACCTTTTTCCACCTCATTTATTTATATCTCGATATATTTGGCACAGAGCAAGAAGGATTATCAACTAAAACAAAACACATGATTGAGGACTCAGAGTCGATGTTTACAAAACAATTCCATTAATCAAAGACTCACTGTTATGTACCGGGGGGAGTAGACGACACAGACCACAAGAGGGCATAGTTAAGCTCAATGGTTTATTATATATGTATGAATAATATAAATACAGTCAATTATACAGCATTATACACATGTGAATAAAATAAATACAGTCTATTTTACAGCATTATTCACTTGTGAATAATATAAATGCAGTCTATTATACAGCATTATTCACATGTGAATAACATAAATACAGTCTATTATACAGCATTGTTCACATGTGAATAACATAAATACAGTCTATTATACAACATTATTCACATGTAAATAATATAAATGCAGTCTATTATACAGCATTATTCACATGTGAATAACATAAATACAGTCTATTATACAGCATTATTCACATGTGAATAACATAAATACAGTCTATTATACAGCATTATTCACATGTGAATAACATAAATACAGTCTATTATACAGCATTGTTCACATGTGAATAACATAAATACAGTCTATTATACAACATTATTCACATGTAAATAATATAAATGCAGTCTATTATACAGCATTATTCACATGTGAATAACATGAATACAGTCTATTATACAGCATTATTCACATGTGAATAACATAAATACAGTCTATTATACAGCATTTTTTACATGTGAATAACATAAATACAGTCTATTATACAGCATTATTCACGTGTGAATAACATAATTACAGTCTATTATACAGCATTATTTACATGTGAATAATATAAATACAGTCAATTATACAGCATTATTCACACGTGAATAACATACATACAGTCTATTATACAGCATTATTCACATGTGAATAATATAAATACAGTCTATTATACAGAATTATTTACATGTGAATAACATAAATACAGTCAATTACACAGCATTATTCACATGTGAATAACATAAATACAGTCTATTATACAGCCTTATTCACATGTGAATAACAAAATTACAGTCTATTATACAGCATTATTCACATGTGAATAATATAAATACAGTCTATTATACAGCATTATTCACATGTGAATAACAAAATTACAGTCTGTTATACAGCATTATTCACATGTGAATAATATAAATACAGTCTATTATACAGCATTATTCACATGTGAAGAATATAAATACAGTCTATTATACAGTATTATTCACATGTGAATAATATAAATACAGTCTATTATACAGCATTATTCACATGTGAATAACAAAATTACAGTCTATTATACAGCATTATTCACATGTGAATAACATAAATACAGTCTATTATACAGCATTATTCACATGTGAAGAATATAAATACAGTCTATTATACAGTATTATTCACATGTGAATAATATAAATACAGTCTATTATACAGCATTATTCACATGTGAATAACAAAATTACAGTCTATTATACAGCATTATTCACATGTGAATAACATAAATACAGTCTATTATACAGCATTGTTCACATGTGAATAACATAAATACAGTCTATTATACAACATTATTCACATGTAAATAATATAAATGCAGTCTATTATACAGCATTATTCACATGTGAATAACATAAATAAAGTCTATTATACAGCATTATTCACATGTGAATAACATAAATACAGTCTATTATACAGCATTATTCACATGTGAATAACATAAATACAGTCTATTATACAGCATTGTTCACATGTGAATAACATAAATACAGTCTATTATACAACATTATTCACATGTAAATAATATAAATGCAGTCTATTATACAGCATTATTCACATGTGAATAACATGAATACAGTCTATTATACAGCATTATTCACATGTGAATAACATAAATACAGTCTATTATACAGCATTTTTTACATGTGAATAACATAAATACAGTCTATTATACAGCATTATTCACGTGTGAATAACATAATTACAGTCTATTATACAGCATTATTTACATGTGAATAATATAAATACAGTCAATTATACAGCATTATTCACACGTGAATAACATACATACAGTCTATTATACAGCATTATTCACATGTGAATAATATAAATACAGTCTATTATACAGAATTATTTACATGTGAATAACATAAATACAGTCAATTACACAGCATTATTCACATGTGAATAACATACATACAGTCTATTATACAGCCTTATTCACATGTGAATAATATAAATACAGTCTATTATACAGCATTATTCACATGTGAATAACAAAATTACAGTCTATTATACAGCATTATTCACATGTGAATAATATAAATACAGTCTATTATACAGCATTATTCACATGTGAATAACAAAATTACAGTCTATTATACAGCATTATTCACATGTGAATAATATAAATACAGTCTATTATACAGCATTATTCACATGTGAAGAATATAAATACAGTCTATTATACAGTATTATTCACATGTGAATAATATAAATACAGTCTATTATACAGCATTATTCACATGTGAATAACAAAATTACAGTCTATTATACAGCATTATTCACATGTGAATAATATAAATACAGTCTATTATACAGCATTATTCACATGTGAATAATATAAATACAGTCTACTATACAGCATTATTCACATGTGAATAATATAAATACAGTCTATTATACAGCATTATTCACATGTGAATAATATAAATACAGTCTATTATACAGCATTATTCACATGTGAAGAATATAAATACAGTCTATTATACAGTATTATTCACATGTGAATAATATAAATACAGTCTATTATACAGCATTATTCACATGTGAATAATATAAATACAGTCTATTATACAGATTATTCACATGTGAATAACATAAATACAGTCTATTATACAGCATTATTCACATGTGAATAATATTAATGCAGTCTATTATACAGATTATTCACATGTGAATAACATAAATACAGTCTATTAGACAGCATTATTCACATGTGAATAACATAAATACAGTCTATTATACAGCATTATTCACATGTGAATAACATAAATGCAGTCTATTATACAGCATTAGTCACATGTGAATAACATAAATGCAGTCTATTATACAGCATTATTCACATGTGAATAACATAAAAACAGTCTATTATACCGATTATTCACATGTGAATAACATAAATACAGTCTATAATACAGCATTATTCACTTGTGAATAATATAAATGCAGTCTATTATACAGCATTATTCACATGTAAATAACATAAATACAGTCTATTATACAGCATTATTCACATGTGAATAATATAAATACAGTCAATTACACAGCATTATTCACATGTGAATAATATAAATACAGTCTATTATACAGCATTATTCACATGTGAATAACATAAATACAGTCTATTATACAGCATTATTCACATGTGAATAATATAAATGCAGTCTATTATACAGCATTATTCACATGTGAATAACATAAATACAGTCTATTCTACAGCATTATTCACATGTGAATAACATAAATACAGTCTATTATACAGCATTATTCACATGTGAATAACATAAATACAGTCTATTATACAGCATTATTCACATGTGAATAACATAAATGCAGTCTATTATACAGCATTATTCACATGTGAATAACATAAAAACAGTCTATTATACCGATTATTCACATGTGAATAACATAAATACAGTCTATTATACAGCATTATTCACTTGTGAATAATATAAATGCAGTCCATTATACAGCATTATTCACATGTGAATAACATAAATACAGTCTATTATACAGCATTATTCACATGTGAATAAAATAAATACAGTCAATTATACAGCATTATTCACATGTGAATAACATAAATACAGTTTATTGTACAGCATTATTCACATGGGAATAATATAAATACAGTCTATTATACAGCATTATTCACATGTGAATAATATAAATACAGTCTATTATACAGCATTATTCACTTGTGAATGATATAAATACAGTCTATTATACAGCATTATTCACATGTGAATAATATAAATACAGTCAATTATACAGCATTATTCACATGTGAATAACATAAATACAGTCTATTATACAGCATTATTCACATGTGAAGAATATAAATACAGTCTATTATACAGTATTATTCACATGTGAATAATATAAATACAGTCTATTATACAGCATTATTCACATGTGAATAACAAAATTACAGTCTATTATACAGCATTATTCACATGTGAATAATATAAATACAGTCTATTATACAGCATTATTCACATGTGAAGAATATAAATACAGTCTATTATACAGTATTATTCACATGTGAATAATATAAATGCAGTCTATTATACAGCATTATTCACATGTGAATAATATAAATACAGTCTATTATACAGAATTATTTACATGTGAATAACATAAATACAGTCAATTACACAGCATTATTCACATGTGAATAACATAAATACAGTCTATTATACAGCATTATTCACATGTGAATAATATAAATACAGTCTATTATACAGCATTATTCACATGTGAATAATATAAATGCAGTCTATTATACAGCATTATTCACATGTGATTAACATAAATACAGTCTATTATACAGCATTATTCACATGTGAATAATATAAATACAGTCTATTATACAGCATTATTCACATGTGAATAACATAAATACAGTCTATTATACAGCATTATTCACATGTGAATAACATAAATACAGTCTATTATACAACATTATTCACATGTAAATAACATAAATGCAGTCTATTACACAGCATTATTCACATGTGAATAACATAAACGCAGTCTATTATACAGCAATATTCACATGTGAATAACATAAATACAGTCTATTATACAGCATTATTCACATGTGAATAACATAAATACAGTCTATTATACAGCATTGTTCACATGTGACTAACATAAATACAGTCTATTATACAACATTATTCACATGTAAATAATATAAATGCAGTCTATTATACAGCATTATTCACATGTGAATAACATAAATACAGTCTATTATACAGCATTATTCACATGTGAATAACATAAAAACAGTCTATTATATCGATTATTCACATGTGAATAACATAAATACAGTCTATTATACAGCATTATTCACTTGTGAATGATATAAATACAGTCTATTATACAGCATTATTCACATGTGAATAATATAAATACAGTCTATTATACAGCATTATTCACATGTAAATAATATAAATACAGTCTATTATGCAGCATTATTCACATGTGAATAATATAAATACAGTCTATTATACAGCATTATTCACATGTGAATAACATAAAAACAGTCTATTATACAGCATTATTCACATGTGAATAATATAAATGCAGTCTATTATACAGCATTATTCACATGTGAATAATATACATGCAGTCTATTATAAAGCATTATTCACATGTGAATAGTATAAATACAGTCTATTATACAGCATTATTCACATGTGAATACCATAATTACAGTCTATTATACAGCATTATTTACATGTGAATAATATAAATACAGTCAATTATACAGCATTATTCACATGTGAATAACATAAATACAGTCTATTATACAGGATTATTCACATGTGAATAATATAAATACAGTCTATTATACAGCATTATTCACATGTGAATAACATAGATACAGTCAATTACACAGCATTATTCACATGTGAATAACATAAATACAGTCTATTATACAGCATTATTCACATGTGAATAATATAAATGCAGTCTATTATACAGCATTATTCACATGTGAATAGTATAAATACAGTCTATTATACAGATTATTCACATGTGAATAACATAAATACAGTCTATTATACAGCATTATTCACATGTGAATAATATAAATGCAGTCTATTATACAGCATTATTCACATGTGAATAACATAAATACAGTCTATTCTACAGCATTATTCACATGTGAATAACATAAATACAGTCTATTATACAGCATTATTCACATGTGAATAACATAAATACAGTCTATTATACAGCATTATTCACATGTGAATAATATAAATACAGTCTATTAAACAGCATTATTCACATGTGAATAACATAAATACAGTCTATTATACAGCATTATTCACTTGTGAATGATATAAATACAGTCTATTATACAGCATTATTCACATGTGAATAACATAAATACAGTCTATTATACAGCATTATTCACCTGTGAATAACATAATTACAGTCTATTATACAGCATTATTTACATGTGAATAATATAAATACAGTCAATTATACAGCATTATTCACACGTGAATAACATACATACAGTCTATTATACAGCATTATTCACATGTGAATAATATAAATACAGTCTATTATCCAGAATTATTTACATGTGAATAACATAAATACAGTCAATTACACAGCATTATTCACATGTGAATAACATAAATACAGTCAATTACACAGCATTATTCACATGTGAATAACATAAACACAGTCTATTATACAGCAATATTCACATGTGAATAACATAAATACAGTCTATTATACAGAATTATTCACATGTGAATAACATAAATACAGTCTATTATACAGCATTATTCACATGTGAATAATATAAATACAGTCTATTATACAGCATTATTCACATGTGAATAATATAAATACAGTCTATTATACAGCATTATTCACATGTGAATAATATAAATACAGTCTATTATACAGCATTATTCACATGTAAATAATATAAATACAGTCTATTATACAGCATTATTCACATGTGAATAACATAAATACAGTCTATTATACAGCGTTATTCACATGTGAATAATATAAATGCAATCTATTATACAGCATTATTCACATGTGAATAACATAAATACAGTCTATTATACAGCGTTATTCACATGTGAATAATATAAATGCAATCTATTATACAGCATTATTCACATGTGAATAATATAAATACAGTCTATTATACAGAATTATTCACATGTGAATACCATAATTACAGTCTATTATACAGCATTATTTACATGTGAATAATATAAATACAGTCAATTATACAGCATTATTCACATGTGAATAACATAAATACAGTCTATTATACAGCATTATTCACATGTGAATAATATAAATACAGTCCATTATACAGAATTATTTACATGTGAATAACATAAATACAATCAATTATACAGCATTATTCACATGTGAATAACATAAAAACAGTCTATTATACAGCATTATTCACATGTGAATAATATAAATGCAGTCTATTATACAGCATTATTCACATGTGAATAATATAAATGCAGTCTATTATACAGCATTATTCACATGTGAATAATATAAATACAGTCTATTATACAGCATTATTCACATGTGAATAACATAAAAACAGTCTATTATACAGCATTATTCACATGTGAATAATATAAATGCAGTCTATTATACAGCATTATTCACATGTGAATAATATAAATGCAGTCTAGTATACAGCATTATTCACATGTGAATAGTATAAATACAGTCTATTATACAGCATTATTCACATGTGAATAATATAAATACAGTCAATTATACAGCATTATTCACATGTGAATAACATAAATACAGTCTATTATACAGCATTATTCACATGTGAATAATATAAATACAGTCTATTATACAGCATTATTCACATGTGAATAACATAAAAACAGTCTATTATACAGCATTATTCACATGTGAATAATATAAATGCAGTCTATTATACAGCATTATTCACATGTGAATAATATAAATGCAGTCTAGTATACAGCATTATTCACATGTAAATAGTATAAATACAGTCTATTATACAGCCTTATTCACATGTGAATACCATAATTACAGTCTATTATACAGCATTATTTACATGTGAATAATATAAATACAGTCAATTATACAGCATTATTCACATGTGAATAACATAAATACAGTCTATTATACAGCATTATTCACATGTGAATAATATAAATACAGTCTATTATACAGCATTATTCACATGTGAATAACATAAACGCAGTCTATTATACAGCAATATTCACATGTGAATAATATAAATACAGTCTATTATACAGCATTATTCACATGTGAATAATATAAATACAGTCTATTATACAGCATTATTCACATGTGAATAATATAAATACAGTCTATTATACAGCATTATTTACATGTGAATAACATAAATACAGTCTATTATACAGCATTATTCACATGTGAATAACATAAATGCAGTCTATTATACAGCATTATTCACATGTGAATAATATAAATACAGTCTATTATACAGCATTATTCACATGTGAATAATATAAATACAGTCTATTATACAGCATTATTCACATGTGAATAATATAAATACAGTCTATTATACAGCATTATTTACATGTGAATAACATAAATACAGTCTATTATACAGCATTATTCACATGTGAATAACATAAATGCAGTCTATTATACAGCATTATTCACATGTGAATAATATAAATACAGTCTATTATACAGCATTATTCACATGTGAATAATATAAATACAGTCTATTATACAGCATTATTCACATGTGAATAATATAAATACAGTCTATTATACAGCATTATTCACATGTAAATAATATAAATACAGTCTATTATACAGCATTATTTACATGTGAATAATATAAATACAGTCAATTATACAGCATTATTCACATGTGAATAACATAAATACAGTCTATTATACAGGATTATTCACATGTGAATAATATAAATACAGTCTATTATACAGCATTATTCACATGTGAATAACATAGATACAGTCAATTACACAGCATTATTCACATGTGAATAACATAAATACAGTCTATTATACAGCATTATTCACATGTGAATAATATAAATACAGTCTATTATACAGCATTATTCACATGTGAATATTATCAATACAGTCTATTATATATTTAAGTACAGTCAAAAAGGAACATATGCGTTATACAGGATTGATTAATAAAAAAAAATAATTAAAAAAATAAAAAAATAACAAGAAAAAATTAAGAAACCTTCACCTGCCACAGGAAGAATAATTCAGCGGCGACGTGGTTATGTCCACGGCTCTAGAGGAGAGGCAACAAAGACTCCTCTGTGGGAGCGCGCCAGAGAAATGTTACCTTTTGAGCATAGTGACTCATGAATGCAAAGAAGAAGGGCGGAGAAAAAAAAGTCAAGGTTCTTTGAAACTTCTCAAAGTTCCAACGTCACTCGCCCACGCCGTCTACTCAACGCCGCTTCTCCCGCTGGAGCCGGCGTACAACACGTGATCGAGACGCCAACATTCCGCGTTCAAGGCCGCTCGTCAAAGGACTCCTCGTAACGGTCAGGTGACTGACTCTCACCAGTGAGTGGTCAGGAGGGTTGAGTAGCACAGTCGGGCAGAGAGTCCTCCTCCAGATGTTGGAGCTGAGATTGTCTACAACAACAACTGCAAGCTCCACTGAGCAAAACACGGCTTGCACTCCATTTGCAAACTTTCAGGCGGCGGTTCTGCACCATCAAATGTGTATTTTGGTAAGTTTCAAATAAAGGAGCGGGGGAACGTCGTTATTGCTGATACAATAAAAACACACTTTAGAACCTTTAAAAGTCAAGGCCCCTGACGTTTGGAGTGCAATTCATATTTTCAGAAAACATCTGCCTGAAAAGTCACATGCTGACGTCTGAGGCCTCAGTAGATAAATGTGAGCCACCTTTTCCACATGATTATGTACAGAGTACTACCAGCCTACTTTGGTGTACGAGCTGTCTTTTGGCTAATTGTAATGCTTTAGGTGTGCGCGCAAAAATGTTGGTGGACATTCAGTGTGTCCCTCTTAGGGCAGCCATAATTGTGATGAGGCCCTCAATAAATAAAAAAAAGTATGACACCTCTGCATTAAAATATGGAAAAGCTGCTGATGGTGTGTTTGACAAAAGCAGCTTTTAAAGGCCTACTGAAAGCCACTACTACCGACCACGCAGTCGGATAGTTTATATATCAATGATGAAATCTTAACATTGCAACACACGCCAATACGGCCGGGTTAGATTAGTAAAGTGCAATTTTAAATTTCCTGCGAAATATCCTGCTGAAAACGTCTCGGTACGATGACGTCTGCGTGTGACGTCACGGATTGTGCGGACATATTGGGACAGCATTGTGGCCAGCTATTAAGTCGTCTTTTTGTCTCAAAATTCCACAGTATTCTGGACATCTGTGTTGGTGAATCTTTTGCAATTTGTTTAATGAACAATGAAGACAGCAAAGAAGAAAGCTGTAGGTGGGAAGCGGTGTATTAGCGGCTGGCTGCAGCAACACAACCAGGAGGACTTTGAGATGGATAGCAGACGCGCTATCCGATGCTAGCCGCCGACCGCATCGATGATCGGGTGAAGTCCTTCGTCGCTCCGTCGATCGCTGGAACGCAGGTGAGCACGGGTGTTGATGAGCAGATGAGGGCTGGCGTAGGTGGATAGCTAATGTTTTTTATCATAGCTCTGACGAGGTCCCGTAGCTAAGAAAGCGACGATTACCCCATTAATTTGAGCGAGGATGAAAGATTTGTGGATGAGGAAAGTGAGAGTGAAGGATTAGAGGGCAGTGGAAGCGATTCAGATAGGGAAGATGTTGTGAGAGGCGGGTGGGACCCGATATCAATTTAACTTAAACAAGTTGAAAAACTTATTCGGGTGTTACCATTTAGTGGTCAATTGTACGGAATATGTACTTCACTGTGCAACCTACTAATAAAAGTCTCAATCAATCAATCAATATTCAGCTGGGAATGACTAAAACAGTAAATAAACACAAGACATATATATACTCTATTAGCCACAACACAACCAGGCTTATATTTAATATGCATAACAAACACCTCCCCCCTCCCGTCCATATAACCCGCCAATACAAATCAAACACCCGCACAACACACTCAATCCCACAGCCCAAAGTACCGTTCACCTCCGTGAAGTTCATACAGCACATATATTTCCCCAAAGTTACGTACGTGACATGCACACAGCGGCACGCACGTACGGGCAAGCGATCAAATGTTTGGAAGCCAAAGCTGCGTACTCACGGTAGCGCGTATCCAACTCAAAGTCCTCCTGGTTGTGTTGCTGCAGCCAGCCGCTAATACACCGCTTCCCACCTACAGCTTTCTTCTTTGCAGTCTCCATTGTTCATTAAACAAATTGCAAAAGATTCACCAACACAGATGTCCAGAATACTGTGGAATTTTGCAATAAAAACAGAGCTTTTTGTATTGGATACAATGTGTCTGAATACTTTCGTTCCAACGATTGACGTCACGCGCATACGTCATCATACATAGACGTTTTCAACCGGAAGTTTGGCGGGAAATTTAAAATGTCACTTTATAAGTTAACCCGGCCGTATTGGCATGTGTTGCCATGTTAAGATTTCATCATTGATATATAAACTATCAGACTGCGTGGTCGCTAGTAGTGGCTTTCAGTAGGCCTTTAAGTCCCACAAGTAGGCTTGACTGGAGAAACATGGCCGCCATCAAACCTAACGTCTTTGCGGGACTTAGCAGCTAATTATACTTTATTAATCCCCCAGGGGAAATTAAGATTTTCAGCACAATCCCATTCAAGAGCAGACAAACGTTACAGGGAGACAGTCTGAAAGGATCCCGAACCACAACAACCCCAAAAACCCCATGAAAACAAGAGGGAAACATCAGGAACACAAAAGGATGATACAAGAGCACTGAGCTCCTGCCACCAGCAGCCACTTGGGGGGGAAAAAATTGTCCATAAGTCATTGAGCATTTGTGGAAAGTTGTAGGACAGGGGTGTCCAAACTTTTTCCACTGAGGGCCGCACACGGAAAAATTAAAGCATGCGGGGGCCATTTTGATATTTTTCATTTTCAAAACATAACAAAATATATGGATTTTGTTTGTTTTTTACCTTTAGGACCATAAAGGGTCTAAGTCATTAAAATGTTAAAAACAAGTGAAATTATTTTTTTTTAATTTATATAACGCTTACAGTAAATTTGTACAGTATATCAACTTCAGGTTGATATAAAGTTGAAAAAACCCAAAAAGGTTTTATGCCTTTTCTGTCAAAGACAACTTAGTTTTTTATAATACCATTTTAATTTCCCCCACTGCCCAAAACATTCAGAAAGCAATGTTTGATGTGAAGTAATTAGAGCCTTAAAAATATAAATAATGCAGGACACCATTGATTTTAATTCATTATTATTTTTGAGTAATCACAGTGAAAAGATAAATAAAATCCCATTAAATATATTTGGCATCCAAAAGGTGCCCCACTCAGAAAGTGAAACATTTTTATTATTATTCTTTTTTTTACTTTCAACACTTAAATTACGAGATCAACTTCAGATACATCTGTCCATTTTACGTTTGGACTATTATTTTGTTTGTTTTATGCTCTTTTGTCGAATAAAATGCTGATGTTTTTGTATGGCAACCACACAATCTATGCAATATTTCCCACATAAAACATTTTAAAGTGAAATATTTGAAATAATTGGAGCCTTGAATAGGTCAATGATTCATTATAACATTGATTTTTTTTTTTTTTTTTTTTTTGGAGCAATGGCAAAAAAAGAAAAAAGAAAGAAAGATAGACAAAAGAAAAGAAAAAACAGCCTGCATGGCAGCTTTGTGTCAACATTGCAACTTTTTGTAGTTAGATTTGACCTCATTCCACTTTTTGTAATGTTTTTTTCATTTTTGCAATAGCATTTCCAGAATGTGTGGCCCCCGGGCCGCACTTTGGACACCCCTGTTGTAGGATATCTGTATCAAACGTATGCGTGCATGATCACAACTAGAGATGTCCAATAATATCGGCCGATATATGCGTTAAAATGCAATATCTAAAATTATCGGTATCGGTTTTTTTATTATCAGTATCGTTATTTTTTTTTTCTTTTTTTTATTTTTTTTTTAATTAAATTAACATAAAAAACACAAGATACACTTACAATTAGTGCACTAACCCAAAAAACCTCCCTCCCCCATTTACACTCATTCACACAAAAGGGTTGTTTCTTTCTGTTATTAATATTCTGCTTCCTACATTATATATCAATATATATCAATACAGTCTGCAAGGGATACAGTCCGTAAGCACACATGATTGTGCGTGCTGCTGCTCCACTAATAGTACTAACCTTTAACAGTTAATTTGACCAATTTTCATTCATTACTAGTTTCTATGTAACTGTTTTTATATTGTTGTACTTTCTTTTTTATTCAAGAAAATGTTTTTAATTTATTTATCTTATTTTACAATTTTTAAAAAAAAGTACCTTATCTTCACCATACCTGGTTGTCCAAATTAGGCATAATAATGTGTTAATTCCACGACTGCATATATCGGTTGATATCGGTATCGGTAATTAAAGAGTTGGACAATATCGGAATATCGGATATCGGGAAAAAGCCATTATCCGACATCCCTAATCACAACCCATAGGGGGCGACACAAATGTAATTGATGGTATAAGAGAGAGTTTAACAGCGTCTTTGATCCAGGCAGCACTTCCTTCCTAATTAGAGCCTTTCTGATGAAGACGTACGACGGGAGCCTTTAATTACGCCGGTAATGAAAGCAATATGGTCGCCTCGTCAGCGGCCGTGGCCTTTTCCTAGAATAGCATTTATTGACGTGAAATTAGCATCTACGCCTTCAGCTGGGAGCCCATTATCCAGCGATTATGTCGCCCAAATAAAAAATGAGAGTCAATTAACCGGAGTCATTTAACACTCCGGCAAACACGCCGAAAAGATTGGGAGGGGGGGGAAGGGTGACGTGATGGACCTCCCAAGTATCCGCTTAATTAGGAAGACGCTCTCGGAGATCATTAGTTAGTCGGTGAGGACGTCCTCAACCTCTGGAGCTGAAGCATCAGAAGTCAAATACGCCGGCGTCGCACGAGAGAGGACGGCGTCCTCCGTCCTCCGTCCTCCGTCCTCCGTCCTCCGTCCTCCGGCCGCAGAGGACGAAGGACGCTATGAGGAGAGAGGAGATGGACAGCGGCAGCCCCTGCAGGACGCGTTACTCAGCGCCTTTAATCACGTCACTGATGACTATCTAGGCCACGACACGCAAGGAAAGTCACAACAAGATGGAGACGGCAATAAATACGTTGTTTGGTACAATCATGGAGTTTTCAGGGCATGTTGTCCTTGTGCCGAACTCTGTAGAATTTGCACCTGGCTCGCTGACAACAAGCTACCCATTAGAGATGCGCGGGTGGGCAATTATTTCATCCGCAACCGCATCACAAAAGTCGTCATCCCCCCCGCCACGCACCCGAACTAACATTTTATCAAAACCACAACCGCCCGCCAGCCACCCGTTGTTATATATCTAATATATATAACAACGACATTCCACGCATTAATATCTCTTGGCCACGCATTAGAGGCTAAGAGATATTAATGCGTGATAAAATTATTTATCATTATTATAATATTATTGTCATTTCCATTAAAGGCCTACTGAAATGAATTTATTAAAATTTAAACGGGAATAGCAGATCCATTCTATGTGTCATACTTGATCATTTCGCGATATTGCCATATTTTTGCTGAAAGGATTTAGTAGAGAACATCGACGATAAAGTTCGCAACTTTTGCTCGCTGATAAAAAAAAAGCCTTGCCTGTACCGGAAGTAACGTGACGTCACAGGAGGTAATATTCCTCACAATTTTCCTTTGTTTACAATGGAGCGAGAGAGATTCGGAGCGACAAAGCGACGATTACCCCATTCATTTGAGCGAGGATGAAAGATTCGTGGATGAGGAACGTTAGAGTGAAGAACTAGAGTGCAGTGCAGGACGTATCTTTTTTCGCTCTGACCGTAACTTAGGTACAAGCTGGCTCATTGGATTCCACACTCTCTCCTTTTTCTATTGTGGATCACGGATTTGTATTTTAAACCACCTGGGATACTATATCCTCTTGAAAATGAGAGTCGAGAACGCCAAATGGACATTCAGTGCCTTTTATCTCCACGACAATACATCGGTGACACACTTAGCTACTGAGCTAACGTGCTAGCATCGTTCTCAAATGAAGATAGAAACTAAATAAATAAACCCCTGACTGAAAGGATAGACAGAAGATCAACAATACTATTAAACCATGTACATGTAAATACACTGTTAATAACTCTCAGCCTGGTAAAGCTTAACAATGCTGTTGCTAACAACGCTAAGGCTAAATTAGCAACTTAGCAACCGGACCTCACAGAGCTATGATAAAAACATTAGCGCTCCACCTACGCCAGCCAGCCCTCATCTGCTCATCAACACCCGTGCTCACCAGCGTTCCAGCGATCGACGGCGCGACGAAGGACTTCACCCGTGGGTTTGGCGGCTAGCATCGGCTAGGCGTCTGCTATCAGGGTAAGTAGTCCTTGTTGTGTTGCTGCAGCCAGCCGCTAATACACCGATCCCACCTACCACGTTCTTCTTTGCAGCCTCCATTGTTCATTAAACAAATTGCAAAAGATTCACCAACACAGATGTCCAGAATACTGTGGAATTTTCTCGAAGAAAACAGAGCTCTGTGTATTGTGTCCAAACACTTCCGTGGACCTCGCGACGTCACGCGCATACGTCGTCCTCCAAAGGCGCTTTGAACCGGAAGTTCCCCGGGAAATTTAAAATGTCACTTTATAAGTTAACCCGGCCGTATTGGCATGTGTTGCAATGTTAAGATTTCATCATTGATATATAAACTATCAGACTGCGTGGTCGCTAGTAGTGGCTTTCAGTAGGCCTTTAAGAAAGTGTTGACTATTATTGTTATTTCTTCCCCCTGGTCTTTAGTATTCCCTTTTTTAGTTTGTCGCTTACCACGTTTGCTGCCGGCGTGGCCATCTTTTTATTGTCTTCTCCTTCTGCTGTTGTGTTGTGTTGTGGTGTGCCGTGTCACGCCAAATTTCTTCCCCCCTACAAAAACCTTCCCTCCCCCATTTACTTCCGGGGGCTGCGTCCAATAAAATCACACAGTTGGCGGGGGTCCTTAACCTGCACGCGACTGTCCTGTTTCGCGCCTGTACAAAAAAAACAACAACAATAATCGATTTCTTCAGATTCCAGCAGCTGTCAAAGACGTAAGAGGAAACATGACCACGGAAGTACCTGGGGGTGGGGAAGGTTTTTGTAGGGGGGAAGAAATTTGGCGTGACAGCTGCAGCAGTGCCTGATGAATAATTGCCTGTTTCAAAGAGTGCTGCTCGTTTTTCGTATGCACACACACACACACACACACACACACACACACACACACACACACACACACACACACACACACACACACACACACACACACACACACACACACACACACACACACACACACACGCATGCATAGAAACACCAATCAGAAGTGAAGTGCACAGTGTGTTCCCAGGTGCAGCCCACACCTATCAGTTTATGGTTTGCGTAAAGGCTAACTTGTTATTTTCCTTTGTAATCTCTGCCTACTGAGCCTATGGTGCTGTTAAGTTATTGTGGCTCAATTATATGTTAATGTATTATTATTTAATATATATTATTGTTTTAGTTGCTTAAGAGATATTCCTGGCTCTGAATTTGCTCATTGCTATTTTTATGTTTTTGTGCATTATTTGTTGCCGTCATCATTAAACGAACGGGTTACTCATCAGTTACTCAGTACTTGAGTAGTTTTTCCACAACATACTTTTTACTTTTACTCAAGCAAATATTTGGGTGACGACTCCTTCATTTTACATGAGTAATAAATCTCTAAAGTAACAGTACTCTTACTTGAGTACAATTTCCATCCTATTTGGGTCCCAAATCAACCTTGTTAACCTTGTTCGGGTCTGTGGGACCCGTTTTCATTTCTTATTAAAAGAACAATTATACAATTAATTAATTTTTCAAACTAACACTCACTGACTTCGGCTCATTTTCTGTAAAGAACATACATCAGAATACATATTTAATGACCACACACCATACACCCCCCTACACATTTCTATTACATAAAAGATGTCCGGGTCCACTGGACCCGGGGCTAATAGAAGTGTGGACATTGATGTTCTGTGTACGACAAACAAAAACCCACCCACCCACAGCAGGCCTAGACAGGAGGAGGACAGAGTGTAGGTACACAGAACATCAGAGGGTCAAATGTGCGAGAAAATGAGAGCAGACAGTGTTGACAAACAATGTTGCAACCTTGTGTGGGAACCGCAGGTGCAGAAACACAAAAGAAGAATCCCTGTGGGATGCAGAAACTGGCAGAGAAGTCTTCCGTGCAACGTTCATATTGTTGTTACTCAGCCAGCGTTTGTGGGTCTGATGGACCCGTTGCATTTTGGGGCTTTTAATGCCTCACAATCAAACCCCTTTATGTTAAAATACTGAACAGATGTTTATTGGGATATGGTAAACATCTGTTCAGTATTTGAAGCCATCTACAGGACTCCACTGACACGTACAGTGTGAGTACTTTAATCTTTTGAATACCTCTGCATAGACAGATTTATTTGGTTTTCTGCATGGCTTTAGGTATTTATCGTTTTTTTTTTTTTTTTGATTCAAAAGAGTTGAGTGTTACCTTTTGTCCCTTGCAATAAAATGCCAACACTTATACTGCAGTTACGTAGTTTCATGAATGCAACTTGAAATGCTCATTTTGTATATAACCATACACCAACAACTTTATAGTGCGTTATTTTTTATTATCACAGTCACACAGGTTGTGTTTTCAGGCTAAAGGGAAACTACTCTATGATTCCTTTTATATTAAACGCTGCAGATCCTTGGGCTAGGTGATGAATCGTGGCGCAGGTAGTTATCATTAGCATATACTGTATTAGCAGAGGTAACGTTCCAAGACCCCCAGCGAATGGTGACGTCCGCGAATAATGGAGGCACCCATTAAATACCCTATATGAAAATCTACACTCAATAATATGCCTCTCACAGTTATTAAATTCTGTTGTACACATCAAGTCATTCCGATCAGGTGTGGATATCAGCAAACCAACAAGTATCGGATTGTATCGGCTTGCAGCGCGTTTACTATAGTACACAGCTGCACAGCCAGTTAATATGAGGGGCCGTTAGTGACATTATTCAGAATCACCCCTTACATACAATGCAACCTCTCTTATATAGACTCGTGAAATGCTCTCATACACACAACTGAAATCCTTGCACACATACTACTGAAATTGTTCTTTTTCACACGCACGAGTGAAAAGCTCACACACACACAGGTGAAATCCGTTTATACATACTAGTGAAAAATAATTCCAGGTGTGTGCGTGAGAGAAAATATCGTTTCTGTTTGTCCGACTTTATCACGGTATCATATTTTCCTTCTGTTCACTACTTTTGTTTTACCTCTCTTTTTGAAATTGAGCTGTTCCGTGCTTTTTATGTTGGGATTTTGTACGGGTTGCGGCGTGACTTCATGTTTCAACGCTCTGTGTATGTTTCAGGCGAGCAGTCAGCACTTGGGGTAACTGTAATGTCATGAATAAAACCGCTGGTTAAGGCGACAACTGGACACATTTTGATCCGAATGTGTGTGATCGGGTCTGGATATTCCGAATGGCGTGTTTACATGAAGCATTGTTATTCCCGTTAGGCTTTTAATCAGATTAAATGTGTCCATGTGCAAATAGCTAGAGAACACCGGGGTCCAAACTTGGGATTTACATAAATGAGGCGTTCCTCAAGGCACCCCTTTAAGTCCTCTTCTTTTTGGCAGGTACAAGTGTTTTACCATATATAAAACACAGTTTTTTACCATATATAATACACAATGTATTATACATGGTAAAAAACAGCTAGTAAGAGGCAATAGACATCCACTGTAAACAAACTTGGCTTTGTGCATTTCTGCTTGTCCGACGTTATCACGGTATCATATTTTCCTTCTGTTCACTACTTTTGTTTTACCTCTCTTTTTGAAATTGAGCTGTTCTGTTGGCAGGTACAAGTTTTTTTTTACCATAAATAATACACAGAAAGTGTACTTCCACTTTACTGTAACAACAATGTAAACATGTTTTCCTTCCTGTGTGTGTCATTATTTCATGTAAATGTATTCATAACAGTGAGGAAATATGATAGAAATATGTTACCTTTTCAGCAAGGTGATATTACCAAATAATGACAATAATGAGCGTACATTGTAAGTCACAGTTTTATGTTTTTTTATTAGAAATGTTTAGCGCATAGCAGCAACCTGTGTGAAGTCAATGCACCCAGACTGAAAAGACGTTTCGGCAACGCTTAAAATGAAAAAACTGTAAATATTACATAAATGTGCCTGTTGCTATATGACATACATACTTACAGCGTGTGTATAAAACATTGTTGAGGGTTTTGGATGGTTTATCGGCGGAATAGAATGTACTATCATTACCTGAATTGTTAGATGCCTCTTACTAGCAGTTTTTTTTTTACCATATATAATACACAAGTATTATATATGGTAAAAAAAAAAACAGCTAGTAAGAGGCAGTAGACATCCACTGTAAACAAACTTGGCTTTGTGCATTTCTGCTTGTCCGACGTTATCACGGTATCATATTTTCCTTCTGTTCACTACTTTTGTTTTACCTCTCTTTTTGAAATTTTGCTGTTCTGTGCTTTTTATGTTGAGATTTTGTACGGGTTGCGGCGTGACTTTTTATGTAAATGTATTCATAACAGTGAGGAAATATGATACAAATATGTTACCTTTTCAGCAAGGTGATATTCCTAAATAACGACTATTAGTGAGCGTACATTGCAAGTCACAGTTTTATGTTTTTTATTAGAAATGTTTAGCGCATAGCAGCAACCTGTGTGAAGTCAATGCACCCAGACTGAAAAGACGTTTGGGCAACGCTTAAAATGAAAAAACTGTAAATATTACATGAATGTGCCTGTTGCTATATGACATACATACTTACAGCGTGTGTATAAAACAGTGTTCAGGGTTTTGGATGGTTTATTGGCGGAATAGATGTACTATCATTACCTGAATTGTTAGATGCCTCTTACTAGCAGTTTTTTTTTTACC
Source organism: Entelurus aequoreus (assembly GCF_033978785.1). Taxonomy (NCBI): domain Eukaryota; kingdom Metazoa; phylum Chordata; class Actinopteri; order Syngnathiformes; family Syngnathidae; genus Entelurus; species Entelurus aequoreus. The sequence continues at coordinate 5,704,396 of NC_084747.1, forward strand.
ATGTATAATACACAGAAAGTATTATTTATGGTAAAAAAAAAAACAGCTAGTAAGAGGCAGTAGACATCCACTGTAAACAAACTTGGCTTTGTGCATTTCTGCTTGTCCGACGTTATCACGGTATCATATTTTCCTTCTGTTCACTACTTTTGTTTTACCTCTCTTTTTGAAATTGAGCTGTTCCGTGCTTTTTATGTTGGGATTTTGTACGGGTTGCGGCGTGACTTCACGTTTCAACGCTCTGTGTATGTTTCAGGCGAGCAGTCAGCACTTGGGGTAACTGTAATGTCATGAATAAAACCGCTGGTTAAGGCGACAACTGGACACATTTTGATCCGAATGTGTGTGATCGGGTCTGGATATTCCGAATGGCGTGTTTACATGAAGCATTGTTATTCCCGTTAGGCTTTTAATCAGATTAAATGTGCCCATGTGCACATAGCTAGAGAACACCGGGGTCCAAACTTGGGCTTTACATAAATGAGGCATTCCTCAAGGCACCCCTTTAAGTCCTTTTCTTTTTGGCAGGTACAAGTGTTTTACCATATATAAAACACTGTTTTTTACCATATATAATACACAATGTATTATACATGGTAAAAAAACAGCTAGTAAGAGGCAATAGACATCCACTGTAAACAAACATGGCTTTGTGCATTTCTGCTTGTCCGACGTTATCACGGTATCATATTTTCCTTCTGTTCACTACTTTTGTTTTACCTCTCTTTTTTAAATTGAGCTGTTCTGTTGGCAGGTACAAGTTTTTTTTACCATATATAATACACAGAAAGTGTACTTCCACTTTAATGTAACAACAATGTAAACATGTTTTCCTTCCTGTGTGTGTCATTTTGTCATGTAAATGTATTCATGACAGTGAGGAAATATGATAGAAATATGTTACCTTTTCAGCAAGGTGATATTCCTAAATAACGACAATAGTGAGCGTACATTGCAAGTCACAGTTTTATGTTTTTTATTAGAAATGTTTAGCGCATAGCAGCAACCTGTGTGAAGTCAATGCACCCAGACTGAAAAGACGTTTGGGCAACGCTTAAAATGAAAAAACTGTAAATATTACATGAATGTGCCTGTTACTATATGACATACATACTTACAGCGTGTGTATAAAACATTGTTGAGGGTTTTGGATGGTTTATCGGCGGAATAGAATGTACTATCATTACCTGAATTGTTAGATGCCTCTTACTAGCAGTTTTTTTTTTACCATGTATAATACACAGAAAGTATTATATATGGTAAAAAAAAACAGCTAGTAAGAGGCAGTAGACATCCACTGTAAACAAACTTGGCTTTGTGCATTTCTGCTTGTCCGACGTTATCACAGTATCATATTTTCTTTCTGTTCACTACTTTTGTTTTACCTCTCTTTTTGAAATTTTGCTGTTCTGTGCTTTTTATGTTGAGATTTTGTACGGGTTGCGGCGTGACTTTTCATGTAAATGTATTCATAACAGTGAGGAAATATGATAGAAATATGTTACCTTTTCAGCAAGGTGATATTCCTAAATAACGACAATAGTGAGCGTACATTGCAAGTCACAGTTTTATGTTTTTTATTAGAAATGTTTAGCGCATAGCAGCAACCTGTGTGAAGTCAATGCACCCAAACTAAAAAGACGTTTGGGCAACGCTTAAAATGAAAAAACTGTAAATATTACATGAATGTGCCTGTTACTATATGACATACATACTTACAGCGTGTGTATAGAACATTGTTGAGGGTTTTGGATGGTTTATCGGCGGAATAGAATGTACTATCATTACCTGAATTGTTAGATGCCTCTTACTAGCAGTTTTTTTTTTACCATGTATAATACACAGAAAGTATTATTTATGGTAAAAAAAACAGCTAGTAAGAGGCAGTAGACATCCACTGTAAACAAACTTGGCTTTGTGCATTTCTGCTTGTTCGACGTTATCACGGTATCATATTTTCCTTCTGTTCACTACTTTTGTTTTACCTCTCTTTTTGAAATTGAGCTGTTCTGTTGGCAGGTACAAGTTTTTTACCATATATAATACACAGAAAGTGTACGTCCACTTTAATGTAACAACAATGTAAACATGTTTTCCTTCCTGTGTGTGTCATTTTGTCATGTAAATGTATTCATAACAGTGAGGAAATATGATAGAAATATGTTACCCTTTCAGCAAGGTGATATTCCTAAATAACGACAATAGTGAGCGTACATTGTAAGTCACAGTTTTATGTTTTTTATTAGAAATGTTTAGCGCATAGCAGCAACCTGTGTGAAGTCAATGCACCCAGACTAAAAAGACGTTTGGGCAACGCTTAAAATGAAAAAACTGTAAATATTACATGAATGTGCCTGTTACTATATGACATATATACTTACAGCATGTGTATAAAACATTGTTGAGGGTTTTGGTTGGTTTATCGGCGGAATAGATGTACTATCATTACCTGAATTGTTAGATGCCTCTTACTAGCAGTTTTTTTACCATATATAATACACAGAAAGTATTATATATGGTAAAAAAAACAGCTAGTAAGAGGCAGTAGACATCCACTGTAAACAAACTTGGCTTTGTGCATTTCTGCTTGTCCGACGTTATCACGGTATCATATTTTCTTTCTGTTCACTACTTTTGTTGTACCTCTCTTTTTGAAATTTTGCTGTTCTGTGCTTTTTATGTTGAGATTTTGTACGGGTTGCGGCTTGACTTCATGTTTCAACGCTCTGTGTATGTTTCAGGCGAGCAGTCAGCACTTGGGGTAACTGTAATGTCATGAATAAAACCGCTGGTTAAGGCGACAACTGGACACATTTTGATCCGAATGTGTGTGATCGGGTCTGGATATTCCGAATGGCGTGTTTACATGAAGCATTTTTATTCCCGTTAGGCTTTTAATCAGATTAAATGTGCCCATGTGCACATAGCTATAGAACACCGGGGTCCAAACTTGGGATTTACATAAATGAGGCGTTCCTCAAGGCACCCCTTTAAGTCCTTTTCTTTTTGGCAGGTACAAGTGTTTTACCATATATAAAACACTGTTTTTTACCATATATAATACACAATGTATTATACATGGTAAAAAACAGCTAGTAAGAGGCAATAGACATCCACTGTAAACAAACTTGGCTTTGTGCATTTCTGCTTGTCCGACGTTATCACAGTATCATATTTTCCTTCTGTTCACTACTTTTGTTTTACCTCTCTTTTTGAAATTGAGCTGTTCTGTTGGCAGGTACAAGTTTTTTACCATATATAATACACAGAAAGTGTACTTCCACTTTACTGTAACAACAATGTAAACATGTTTTCCTTCCTGTGTGTGTCATTATTTCATGTAAATGTATTCATAACAGTGAGGAAATATGATTGAAATATGTTACCTTTTCAGCAAGGTGATATTACCAAATAATGACAATAATGAGCGTACATTGTAAGTCACAGTTTTTTGTTTTTTATCTGAAATGTTTAGCGCATAGCAGCAACCTGTGTGAAGTCAATGCACCCAGACTGAAAAGACGTTTCGGCAATGCTTAAAATGAAAAAACTGTAAATATTACATGAATGTGCCTGTTACTATATGACATACATACTTACAGCGTGTGTATAAAACATTGTTGAGGGTTTTGGATGGTTTATCGGCGGAATAGATGTACTATCATTACCTGAATTGTTAGATGCCTCTTACTAGCAGTTTTTTTTACCATGTATAATACACAGAAAGTATTATATATGGTAAAAAAAAACAGCTAGTAAGAGGCAGTAGACATCCACTGTAAACAAACTTGGCTTTGTGCATTTCTGCTTGTCCGACGTTATCACGGTATCATATTTTCCTTCTGTTCACTACTTTTGTTTTACCTCTCTTTTTGAAATTTTGCTGTTCCGTGCTTTTTATGTTGGGATTTTGTACGGGTTGCGGCGTGACTTCATGTTTCAACGCTCTGTGTATGTTTCAGGCGAGCAGTCAGCACTTGGGGTAACTGTAATGTCTTGAATAAAACCGCTGGTTAAGGCGACAACTGGACACATTTTGATCCGAATGTGTGTGATCGGGTCTGGATATTCCGAATGGCGTGTTTACATGAAGCATTTTTATTCCCGTTAGGCTTTTAATCAGATTAAATGTGTCCATGTGCACATAGCTAGAGAACACCGGGGTCCAAACTTGGGATTTACATAAATGAGGCGTTCCTCAAGGCACCCCTTTAAGTCCTCTCCTTTTTGGCAGGTACAAGTGTTTTACCATATATAAAACACTGTTTTTTACCATATATAATACACAATGTATTATACATGGTAAAAAACAGCTAGTAAGAGGCAATAGACATCCACTGTAAACAAACTTGGCTTTGTGCATTTCTGCTTGTCCGACGTTATCACGGTATCATATTTTCCTTCTGTTCACTACTTTTGTTTTACCTCTCTTTTTGAAATTGAGCTGTTCTGTTGGCAGGTACAAGTTTTTTTTATACCATATATAATACACAGAAAGTGTACTTCCACTTTACTGTAACAACAATGTAAACATGTTTTCCTTCCTGTGTGTGTCATTATTTCATGTAAATGTATTCATAACAGTGAGGAAATATGATAGAAATATGTTACCTTTTCAGCAAGGTGATATTACCAAATAATGACAATAATGAGCGTACATTGTAAGTCACAGTTTTATGTTTTTTTATTAGAAATGTTTAGCGCATAGCAGCAACCTGTGTGAAGTCAATGCACCCAGACTGAAAAGACGTTTCGGCAACGCTTAAAATGAAAAAACTGTAAATATTACATGAATGTGCCTGTTGCTATATGACATACATACTTACAGCGTGTGTATAAAACATTGTTGAGGGTTTTGGATGGTTTATCGGCGGAATAGATGTACTATCATTACCTGAATTGTTAGATGCCTCTTACTAGCAGTTTTTTTTTACCATATATAATACACAGAAAGTATTATATATGGTAAAAAAAAACAGCTAGTAAGAGGCAGTAGACATCCACTGTAAACAAACTTGGCTTTGTGCATTTCTGCTTATCCGACGTTATCACGGTATCATATTTTCCTTCTGTTCACTACTTTTGTTTTACCTCTCTTTTTGAAATTTTGCTGTTCTGTGCTTTTTATGTTTGGATTTTGTACGGGTTGCGGCGTGACTTTTTATGTAAATGTATTCATAACAGTGATGAAATATGATAGAAATATGTTACCTTTTCAGCAAGGTGATATTCCTAAATACCGGCGATAATGTCCTCCTACATAACATCTCTACAACTCTCATCACCACTACTCACGCTGTTAATGCGCGCCCGGCTTGTCAAAGCTCTATATATATTTCAGCTTTTAGCGGTGTAAGGCGTCTGAAAGCCTCTGGAGTGGATGCAAACGCTCCTAAATGAAAGCCAGCAGCCATCGTGAGGCGCTTGTTAAGACAAAGCACTCAGCTCGGGTCCCTGCAGGAGTGCAGGCGAGAGCAACATCAGGATGCGATCATCATTCCCCAATGGCAGTGATAAATGACACTTGTGGGTGTCGCGCTTTGCATATCGCACAGCGGCTGTGGACTGCAAAATATGCGGTTCCGGTGACAGCCACAACAAAAGGCAGACATCTTTTTTTATTTGCCATTCTGAAATTGACCACTCTGCGTCCGTCGGCCTGGAAACACAACATATTTGGGTTCTCAGACGATATTGGACCCCTGTTGATTTTGTAAACTCACAGCCGACCCGACACACGTTTCCAGCTCTGATGTGCGCAGGAGCCCCAGAATAGCAAATGAGCAAGCGACGGCGAGCATGTGGTGTTTGTGTTTGGACGCTGCTGGCACCGTGAGGCGGCAGATGCCTCTGATTCGCTGCCATTAGTCCACAGACATATTCCCGCGTTCCTCCCGCGGGCCTGCGCCGCTCCTACGTGATCTTCCGTGCCGTCCCGACCAGATTGACGAGCACGATGTTTGCCCGCGACCCGGTCAGGAATCGGGTTTGACGCCTACTATGTGCACTGCAAAAAGTCAGTGTTCAAAAACAAGAAAAAACTAGTCCTAAGTGTCCAAAAACTTTTGTCTACTGTTAGTCCTAAGTGTCCAATACTTTTATCTATTGTTAGTCCTAAGTGTCCCAATACTTTTGTTTAGTGTTAGTCCTTAGTGTCCCAATACTTTTGTTTAGTGTTAGTCCTTAGTGTCCCAATACTTTTGTCCAGTGTTAGTCCTTATTGTCCCAATACTTTTGTCCAGTGTTAGTCCTTAGTGTCCCAATACTTTTGTCCAGTGTTAGTCTTTTGTGTCCTAATACTTTTCTCTAGTGTTAGTCCTTAGTGTCCCAATACTTTTGTCCAGTGTTAGTCCTTAGTGTCCCAATACTTTTGTCCGGTGTTAGTCCTTAGTGTCCTAATACTTTTGTCTAGTGTTAGTCCTTAGTTTCCCAATACTTTTGTCCAGTGTTAGTCCTTAGTGTCCCAATACTTTTGTCTAGTGTTAGTCCTTAGTGTCCCAATACTTTTGTCTAGTGCTAGTCCTTAGTGTCCCAATACTTTTGTGCAGTGTTAGTCCTTAGTGTCCCAATACTTTTGTCCAGTGTTAGTCCTTAGTGTCCCAATACTTTTGTCCAGTGTTAGTCCTTAGTGTCCCAATACTTTTGTCCAGTGTTAGTCCTTAGTGTCCCAATACTTTTGTCCAGTGTTAGTCCTTAGTGTCCCAATACTTTTGTCTAGTGTTAGTCCTTATTGTCCCAATACTTTTGTCCAATGTTAGTCCTTAGTGTCCCAATACTTTTGTCCAGTGTTAGTCCTTAGTGTCCCAATACTTTTGTCCAGTGTTAGTCCTTAGTGTCCCAATACTTTTGTCTATTGTTAGTCCCAAGTGTCCCAATACTTTTGTCTAGTGTTAGTCCTTAGTGTCCCAATACTTTTGTCTAGTGTTAGTCCTAAGTGTCCCAATACTTTTGTCTAGTATTAGTCCTTATTGTCCCAATACTTTTGTCCAGTGTTAGTCCTTAGTGTCCCAATACTTTTGTCTAGTGTTAGTCCTTAGTGTCCCAATACTTTTGTCCAGTGTTAGTCCTTAGTGTCCCAATACTTTTGTCCAGTGTTAGTCCTAAGTGTCCCAATACTTTTGTCTAGTATTAGTCCTTATTGTCCCAATACTTTTGTCCAGTGTTAGTCCTTAGTGTCCCAATACTTTTGTCCAGTGTTAGTCCTTAGTGTCCCAATACTTTTGTCCAGTGTTAGTCCTTAGTGTCCCAATACTTTTGTCCAGTGTTAGTCCTTAGTGTCCCAATACTTTTCTCTAGTGTTAGTCCTTAGTGTCCCAATACTTTTGTCCAGTGTTAGTCCTTAGTGTCCCAATACTTTTGTCCAGTGTTAGTCCTTAGTGTCCCAATACTTTTGTGCAGTGTTAGTCTTTAGTGTCCCAATACTTTTGTCCAGTGTTAGTCCTTAGTGTCCCAATACTTTTGTCCAGTGTTAGTCCTTAGTGTCCCAATACTTTTGTCCAGTGTTAGTCCTTAGTGTCCCAATACTTTTGTGCAGTGTTAGTCCTTAGTGTCCCAATACTTTTGTCCAGTGTTAGTCCTTAGTGTCCCAATACTTTTGTCCAGTGTTAGTCCTTAGTGTCCCAATACTTTTGTCCAGTGTTAGTCCTTAGTGTCCCAATACTTTTGTCCAGTGTTAGTCAAACAAGAAAAAAAAATACAAAAATGAGGGGTATTTTATTTGAACTAAGCAAAATTATCTGCCAATAGAACAAGAAAATTCGGCTTGTCAAGACTTTCCAAAACAAGTAAAATTAGCTAACCTCAATGAACCCCAAAATACCTTAAAATAAGTATATTCTCACTAATAACAAGTGCACTTTTCTTGGTAAAAAAATATGGGACCTTTTTGCTCAATATGTTGAAAAATATTCTTAAATGAAGTAAATGCTAGTGCCATTATCTTGACATAATGATATGCGCTCAGCATTACATTTCTTGAAACCAGCAAACTTATACTAAAAACTAATTTATTGTTCTTAATGGAAAGGCAACAAGGCAACCGCTTGTTACTCTCGGGGTCTCCTAGCCACTCAGGCAAATCATATGGTCTAAATATGCATTTTTCCATGGATAACATGACATCATCGCGCCAAGTGCGTGCTCTTTCAGTCAATTAGTGCGCATATATACAGCCCTTTTTGGCCGGGGTCCGGTCCATAGTGGATCTAACATAATATTGTGAGAGTCCCGTCCATAGTGGATCTAACATAATAGTGAGAGTCCAGTCCATACTGGATCTCCACGAGGGAGAGGGGGGGCAGAGCAGAAAAGAAAAGAAACGGCAGATCACCTGGTCTAAAAGGGGTGTCTATTTAAAGGCTAGATCAGGGGTCACCAACCTTTTTGAAACCAAGAGCTACTTCTTGGGTACTGATTAATGCGAAGGGCTACCAGTTTGATACACACTTAAATAAATTGCCAGAAATAGCCAATTTGCTCAATTTACCTTTAACTCTATGTTATTATTAATAATTAATGATATTTACACTTAATTGAACAGTTTAAAAGAGGAGAAAACCCGAAAAAAATGACTATTAAATTTTGAAACATAGTTTATCTTCAATTTCGACTCTTTAAAATTCAAAATTCAACCAAAAAAAGAGGAGAAAAACTAGCTAATTCGAATCTTTTTGAAAAAATTTAAAAAATAATTTATGGAACATCATTAGTAATTTTTCCTGATTAAGATACATTTTAGAATTTTGATGACATGTTTTAAATAGGTTAAAATCCAATCTACACTTTGTTAGAATATATAACAAATTGGACCAAGCTATATTTCTAACAAAGACAAATCATTATTTCTTCTAGATTTTCCAGAACAAAAATTTTAAAAGAAATTCAAAAGACTTTGACATAAGATTTAAATTTGATTCTACAGATTTTCTAGATTTGTCAGAATAATTTTTTTGAATTTTAATCATAATAAGTTTGAAGAAATATTTCACAAATATTCTTCGTCGAAAAAACAGAAGCTAAAATGAAGAATTAAATTAAAATGTATTTATTATTCTTTACAATAAAAAAAATAATTTTACTTGAACATTGATTTAAATTGTCAGGAAAGAAGAGGAAGGAATTTAAAAGGTAAAAAGGTATATGTGTTTAAAAATCCTAAAATCATTTTTAAGGTTGTATTTTTTCTCTAAAATTGTCTTTCTAAAAGTTATAAGAAGCAAAGTAAAAAAATTAATGAATTTATTTAAACAAGTGAAGACCAAGTCTTTAAAATATTTTCTTGGATTTTCAAATTCTATTTGAGTTTTGTCTCTCTTAGAATTAAAAATGTCGGGCAAAGCGAGACCAGCTTGCTAGTAAATAAATACAATTTAAAAAATAGAGGCAGGTAAGTGCTGCTATTTGATCTATTTGTATAACAGGCCAGCGGGCGACTCATCTGGTCCTTACGGGCTACCTGGTGCCCGCGGGCACCGCGTTGGTGACCCCTGGGCTAGAGTATACAAATGAGTTTTAAGATGGGACTTAAAAGCATTTAAATAAGTTAAATAAGTCAATATATTGTTTTTAGTGCATGTAAACATACTGAGTGTGTGTTAGGTTTAGGTTAAAATCGGGGCCCTTTAGGAGTCTAGTAACTAAAATAAATAAGTAATATTAAAGACCAAAATGGGGCCATAAACAATATCATGTTAAGGGCCACAAAAAGGCCTGCATGCTCCGTGGTCTACATTTTTATCGATCAAGTCATCAACGTGTGACTTATGAGCTTCCAGTAGCTTTATTGTATGCGATTTATGCTCGATAAATGATTAGGAACACCTTTCAACATAACTAACTGCCCCCAAAATGAGTGTCACGGGGGGTTTGGGGGGGTGTAGGCGATGTGGGGGTGGTGTAGGCGACGTGGGGGGGGGGGGTTTGTTCCAGGCTGTTGAATATTACTGCATGACTTTTATGTAACTCTAATAGAGTGGCAGGTGAGTGTGTGAGCTCCTTATTAGCTTCACTAAGAAGCCCCGAGGGACCATAAATCTGTACTGAACCAAAGAGGAGCCCGGGGCAAATTAAATAGTCACGACATCTTGATTAGACGTGCATACCGTTGATTTATTGCCCGCGCTTGCTTATTAGCTCTTTGCCGTCCTTCAGGGGGATGAAGCCAAGTGAGTTGAATTACAAAATGTCTCAACACTAAACAAAGATGTAACGTGCGCACTAACCATATTGGATGCGTTGTATTCTTAACCACTTTTAAATACCCCATTTTTCTGGCTATAAGGTGCACTTAAAACCCTTTTTTTGTCTTTCTCAAAAATCGACAAAAAAGTCACCGCCTCTGTCCATGGTGCTGAGGACGGAGCACCTTCAGTGAAGTGCTGACGGCGAGACACGGCTGGCAGGCGATTAGACTTCACAGGTGGTACGTGCTAATCTAGTCATCTGTTGTCTTTAACAGTAAGCGGCCGGGAGCAGGAGAGGAGAGAGGATACGGACGGGACTGAAAAGTCACGTTCTAATAGGAGAGAAAACTTTTGTTGAAAAAAGATTATCATTAAAACCTTGTGGAACCTGCACGCTTGGCTCCGGTGGCGTGTCTGACAGTGGGACCGCTAGGAAGCGACTTCCACAGTATGCATTATCCTGTTATATCTCACGTTCTATATTGTGTTTTGGGAAAAGGTTGTCATGGATGTTACTTCATTCATTAACAAAAATAAAACACAGAAAACACATTTTTATACATATGTAAATTTATTCAGTTATTCACTTTCTTCTTTCCTCCATGGACCTAAACTTTTCGATATTTTTATTGTAATATTTTCAGAATGGGTTTGTTCTATTTTTGGCCTAATTAAGACAAAGAAAACAATCTGAAGTTGTCTTTATTTTTTTTTTTAGTTTTAATGCCATGATTTTAAAGCTAAAATGAGTTTGACACCTCTAGTCTACAGTATTTCCTTCTGTTTAGTGCTTTAAACTGGAAGCTTTGTTCCGTCTTCTAGTCGTCCATAGCGTTTATACTCGTATAAATTCCTATTTTATCACGACAAGCAATGTTTGAGTTTTACAATATAACTGCACCTAATGCAGTGTTTTTCAACCACTAGTGTGCCGCGAGATACAGTCTGGTGTGCCGTGGGAGATTATGTAATTTCACCTATTTGGGTTAAAAATATTTTTTGCAAACCATTAATTATAATCCGCAAATAATGTGTCGTTGTTGAGTGTCGGTGCTGTCTAGAGCTCGGCAGAGTAACCATGTAATACCATACCATATCAGTAGGTGGCAGCCGGTAGCTAATTGCTTTGTAGATGTCGGGAACAGGTCGTGTGAGACGACAATGATCACAATATGCAGGCAACAGCGGGAGGCAGTGTGCAGGTAAAAAATTTATCTAATGCTTGAACCAAAAATAAACAAAAGGTGAGTGCCCCTAAGAAAAGGGAAGGCTTCGCAGAACGAAACTAAAACTGAACTGGCTACAAAGTAAAGAAAAACAGAATGCTGGACGACAGCAAAGACTTACTGTGGAGCAAAGACAACGTACTGTACATCCGAACATGACATGACAATCAACAATGTCCCCACAAAGAAGGATAGAAACAAGTGAAATGTTCTTGATTGCTAAAACAAAGTAGATGCGGGAAATATCACTCAAAGGAAGACATGAAACTGCTACAGGAAAATACCGAAAAAAGGACAAAAAGACACCAAAATAGGAGCGCAAGACAAGAACTACAACACAAAAAACATTAAAAAACTCAAAATAAGTCAGGGCGTGATGTGACAGGTGGTGACAGTACACCTACTTTGAGACAAGAGCTATAGTGATGCATGCTTGGTTATGGTTTAAAGTCATATCCAACAATTGCGACGACGACTTTTTACTGTCAACCGAGTTTCGTTTTTTAATGATTTCTGCTGGTGGTGTGCCTCCGCATTTTTTTAATGAAAAAAATGCGCCTCGGCTCAAAAAAGGTTGAAAAACACTGATGCAGACCACCAGATAATGTTTTAAATTGAGAAAAAAATCATTATATGTCCCCTTTAATGCATCCTATAATCCTTTTTTATGAAAAAAGGACCTGAATAGACCCGCTCATCGGTAGTGCGCCTTTTAATACGGTGCGCCCTATGGTCCGAAATATACGGTAAGTGTCATAGGTGGTATTTGATGTGTGTTAGTCTTATGGATGTAACTATAAATGGTATTAATAATACATCGCAGTAAAACCCCTGACTGTTTTGAATGCAAATCACTGTAAAATTACAATTGACTTTAATAAACCAACCGGCTAATGTCTACTTACTTTTTATTTTTTATTTTTTCAAATAAGACTTATGTAGTAGCTCCAAGTCGGTGTGAGTACTAAAAGCAGCTAGAGCTGCAATAAAGCTCAAACAGGTTGCTAGAATAAACCGGAGGAGGCTGCACTTTAGTTTGGTACATTTATTTCACATAGAAAAACACGAGGCACTTAGTAGTTAAAAGGCAATAATTTAACAGTAGCTCTGGATTAAAACCAGTACTTACATCGAATAAAAACACAAATGTTCCCACACTAAAAAAACACACTGCAAATATAGGGGGAATACACTGCAAAGCAAAACCAAAAGCCTTAAAATAACAGCACCGGATAATATTTTAAACTATTGCACAAACCCAGTAATTGAATTGAAGTGCCAAGTGACTATGTAAATGGGTTATCAGTGTCAAAATGGTTTTAATTTTTTATTCCACTTCATTTTTTTCTATTGTTTAATTTTTAATGTTTTAAAATATTTTTAATACAATTTTTAAATTGTATTTTTTATTTTTTATATATATATATATTTTTTAAATTTTATTTTATTTAAAAAAAAAAAATGTTTAATTCAATTTTGTTATTATTATTTTTTTAATTTTATTTGGATTTTTTTTAAAATGTGTTAATTTTTTTTTTTTCTTCACGTTTTTTTTAAATAACATGTCCTGTCCCGCCATCAGTGGGTGAATGTGTGTGTGAATGGGTGAATGTGGAAATAGTGTCAAAGCGCTTTGAGTACCTTGAAGGTAGAAACGCGCTATACAAGTACAACCCATTTACCTTTTATACTGGTATAACGCTTTTCTACCTTTAAGGTACTCAAAACGCTTTGACACTATTTCCACATTCACCCATTCACACACACACATTCACACACTGATGGCGGGAGCTGCCATGCAAGGCCCTAACCACGACCCATCAGGATGTTGACTAGGATGGTTCGAAGGTGGGGACTGAACCAGGTTTGAAGGTGGGGATTGAACCAGGAACCCTCAGGTTGCTGGCACGACAACGCCGTCTCCGACTAAGGTAAAAAGGGTTAGTAAAACGTTTTTAATAAACACAACAGTTAAAATAGTGGGATAAAACAGTGTCAGGTCAAATGGTGCACAGTAAAACACTCCTACAAAAAACAAACATGAGGTAAAAAATATCAAATAAAACCAAATGAATTGTCACGTAGTATAGGTGACGAACCCCAAGATGCAGAGACGGCAGGCTTTGTGCAGGAAAACATAATTCAATGTCCAAAATAAAGGTAAAACACAAACCAGGAACTAGGAGACAGGAAACAGGATACCAGGAAAACAGGAACTAGAAGACAGCTGACAGCATACAGGACACGGCTAACAGCTATCCGGATTCAGCATACAGGTAGTAGCTACAGCTACAACGACAAAACTCCAGCATGGACTGGAGGGCAAGGCAGGTCTAAATAGCAGCCGGCTGGTTGACACCAGGTGTGGCCAGGTGCCAATCAGCCGCAGCTGAGGGGAAACAGCGCTCAGGGAGACAAGCAGGAAACTGAACCAAAATAAGAGCGCTGACAGGAAATAAAACAAACAGAGGAAAAACTAAAACATAACCAAACTGTCAGGGACAAGCCTGACATGAATACAACAATTAAAATGGCATACCTTGGCGGGTGTCAATTGTTCATCGACCTCTCCCCTAAGTGCTTCTTTTTTTGAGTGTAAAACACTTTAAAGTGCAGGTGCCAACGTCATTTCAGTGGCCTAGTGGTTAGAGTCTCCGCCCTGAGATCGGTAGGTTGTGAGTTCAAACCCCGGCCGAGTCATACCAAAGACTATAAAACTGGGACCCGTTACCTCCCTGCTTGGCACTCAGCATCAAGGGTTGGAATTGGGGGTTAAATCACCAAAAAGATGCCCACTGCTCCCCTCACCTCCCAGGGGGTGATGGGTCAAATGCAGAGAATAATTTCGCCACACCTGGTGTGTGTGTGACAATCATTGCTACTTTAACTTTAACTTAACATTTATGTCAAATATGTCAAGTCGTGATTAAAAACAGAAATTGTCAGAGAGAGGTTGTCACCATACGCTAAACTCTGACTGGCAGGTTCCTAAAGCCCTTCCTACTACATTTGGTTCAAAGATTTTAGTGGGTGTTCAAGTACTTTTTGAGCACACTCAACCATCCATCCATCCATCCATCCATCCATCCATCTTCTTCCGCTTATCCAAGGTTGGATAAGCCCAGACTCCCCTCTCCCCAGCCACTTGGTCCAGCTCCTCCCGGGTGATCCAGAGGCGTTCCCAGGCCAGCCGGGGATATAGTCTTCCCAACGTGTCCTGGGTCTTCCCCGTGGCCTCCTACTGGTCGGACGTGCCCGAAACACCTCCCCAGGGAGGTGTTCGGGTGGCATCCTGAGCAGATGCCCGAACCACCTCATCTGGCTCCTCTCCATGTGGAGGAGCAGCGGCTTTACTTTGATCTCCTCCCGGATGACAGAGCTTCTCACCCTATCTCTAAGGGAGAGACCCGCCACCCGGCGGAGGAAGCTGTCACGACCAGAACAGGACTCTGAACACAGATGCAGGATTTTCAGAAACAGATAATTATTCTGAACAGGGAGGGGGTCCAAAACGGGAGAAACAAAACAGGCTTTCAAAACAGATCTGACCTGACCACTAAACTAACAAAAATACTAACAACTTAAAACGCTCCGGCTATGGAGGGAAAAAGGGGCTAAGAACAAAACTACTAAATACAACAAAAAGCACTCCAACGGAGGCGATGCTAGTAAGCTAATCTTACCTGAAAAAAGTCTACAAACAAAGAATCTTCCATGGTTCAAAAGGTACAAAAAACGTGGCAATGGCTGAAGACAAGACTGTGGCAAAGGAACGCTGGAGGTACGCACAAGAAGATACGAAACACTCTGGCACAGGACAGGAGGAGGACGAGACATTTATACACATGAGGGAGGGCGACACAGGTGGGCACAATCAGGCAATCAGGAAAGACATCAGACCAGTGAAACAGGAGGAAGGGCAAGTGACCTGAAACGAGAGGGAGAGTCAGCATTTCGAAATAAAACAGGCAATGACAAAACAACATGAAACCAGACGAAACCCAGACAAGACTTCACCCAGGTGTGACAGAAACTCATTCGGGCCGCTTGTACCCGTGATCTTGTCCTTTCGGTCATAACCCAAAGCTCATGACCATAGGTGAGGATGGGAACATAGATCGACCGGTAAATTGAAAGCTTTGCCTTCCGGCTCAGCTCCTTCTTCACCACAACGGATCGATACAGCGTCCGCATTACTGAAGACGCCACACCGATCCGCCCAGACTTCCCTCTCCCCAGCCACTTTGTCCAGCTCTTCCCGGGGGATCCCGAGGCGTTCCCAGGCCAGCCGGGAGACATAGTCTTCCCAACGTGTCCTGGGTCTTCCCCGTGGCCTCCTACCGGTCGGACGTGCCTTAGGTGTTCGGGTGTCATCCTGACCAGATGCCCGAACCACCTCATCTGCCACCCGGCGGAGGAAACTCATTTGGGCCGCTTGTACCCGTGATCTTGTCCTTTCGGTCATAACCCAAAGCTCATGACCATAGGTGAGGATGGGAACGTAGATCGACCGGTAAATTGAGAGCTTTGCCTTCCGGCTCAGCTCCTTCTTCACCACAATGGATTGATACAGTGTCCGCATTACTGAAGACGCCACACCGATCCGCCCAGACTTCCCTCTCCCCAGCCACTTTGTCCAGCTCTTCCCGGGGGATCCCGAGGCGTTCCCAGGCCAGTCGGGAGACATAGTCTTCCCAACGTGTCCTGGGTCTTCCCCTTGGCCTCCTACCGGTCGGACGTGCCCTAAACACCTCCCTAGGGAGGTGTTCGGGTGTCATCCTGACCAGATGCCCAAACCACCTCATCTGCCACCCGGCGGAGGAAACTCATTTGGGCCGCTTGTACCCGTGATCTTGTCCTTTCGGTCATAACCCAAAGCTCATGACCATAGGTGAGGATGGGAACGTAGATCGACCGGTAAATTGAAAGCTTTGCCTTCCGGCTCAGCTCCTTCTTCACCACAATGGATTGATACAGTGTCCGCATTACTGAAGACGCCGCACCGATCTGCTTGTCGACCTCACCATCCACTCTTCCCTCACTCGTGAACAAGACTCTGAGGTACTTGAACTCCTCTACTTGGGGCAAGATCTCCTCCCCAACCCGGAGATGGCACTCCACCCTTTTCCGGGGAGAGAACCATGGACTTGGACTTGGAGGTGCCGATTCCCATCCCAGTCGCTTCACACTCGGCTGCGAACCGATCCAGTGAGAGCTGAAGATCTTGGCCAGATGAAGCCATCAGGACCACATCATCTGCAAAAAGCAGAGACCTAATCCTGCAAGCCACCCAAACCGGATCCCCTCAACACCCTGACTGCACCTAGAAATTCTGTCCATAAAAGTAATGAACAGAATCGGTGACAAAGGGCAGCCTTGCAACCGTACCGGGATCATTTTCATAACCATTTCGATCACAATAACCGTGGTATGGAATTCTCATATCTCATATCATAAGTCCATACAATTAGCTGTACATGTTGTATTTTAAGATGTGTAGTGAAGCCTGCTCTTTATTTATTTTCATCCAAAGTGGCGGGCGTACACACGAGGCCGTCTTATCTAGCGAGGGGTGGGTCAGAGGCGGTCTCATGTCCACGGGACAACCGAACAACCTTCAAAAGCGAGCGTGTGAGGGAGATGATAGACTTCTCTCATATTCGGTGCTCATTAACATGGAAACATCATTAAAAAAGTCACTTTTGTGGGGTCTTTTAAGCATTCTCGTTGTTTGTCCTGGAAGACATCTTTGCTCGCAGGCTTCATTAGCATGAGCAGCGCGCCGCCCGGCGTTGTTGATGATGCCGAGGCGGCGTTCAAGTCGAAGAAAATTAGGTCCATCAAGCGCGCCGTGTCACGCAGAGCGCCTGATTGCAAAATTCCCACATCACGGAGCAGAGGCCATTATCGTTTGTTATCGGGAGACGCAGCTGAGAGTCAAAGACGCAAGCCCGGGCGTGGCGCGGAGAAGGAAAGACGGCTGAGACGACACCACCCGGAAAGGTAAAAGTAGGCGCGGACACGTTTGGGACTAGTCGGGACTTGGCGGAGGTCTGTGCTCCACTGAGTGCTGTTCTGGTTTATTGATGTTTTGGAAGTAGGTCAACATGCAGCAAAATGAAGGATAGTTACTCCGTGTGACGGCGGCTTTATTTACTAATTCTCTAACAGGATTAGTTTTGCCGTCAGGTGTGTGTGTGTGTGTGTGTGTGCGTGTGTGTGTGTGTGTGTGTGTGTGTGTGTGTGTGTGTGTGTGTGTGTGTGTGTGTGTGTGTGTGTGTTCTTGTATTTCTACCCTTCTTGAGACATCAACAAGCAAAAGTACCGGCATTGCATCTAATAGAGGATGTCTCATTTGCACCCCTGGTGGTGAAATCTATCAAAGTTAAGGTGGTCCCAAAAAGGAGGGATTTTTCAAATTGACTGTGTCGGTTTTAAGAGTGCTCCCCCTCTGGTCAACATATGAAATAACAAGTGTGTGTAAGAAATTGAAATCCGCCCCCTTTGGCCAAAATTAATTTAAAAAAATTAAAAATACATGTACCGTATATAGAGACATACTGTAATAACTTGAAGTAAGTAATGAAGATTAAAAACCAATTAATAACAAATATATAAATAAATAAACAAATGAACTAAAAGCAGTCTTTTTGTCACATTGTGTCGACTTTTTTCTTATAAAATTGGGAACAATTTCTCAAATTCTTTTTGTTTCTGTAATATTGCAATATTTTCTCGTTATATTGATTACTGTTTTATGTAAAATGTTGGTTTTTTTTAATGCAAAATGGTGACATTTGTCAGGTAAAATTCTGACTTTTATCACAATATTGCCAGTGTTTTTGTTGTTCTTGTAAAACAGTGACATTTTTTGAGTAAAATTCCAATTATTATTATAATATTGTTATATCATAATGATAATATACGTTTTCTTATAAAATTGTGAGTTTTGTCTAGAAAAATTACGCCTCTTTTCATTAAATTGCCCAAAATTTAAGCTTTTCTTGTAAAATTGCGACTGTTATTGAGTAAAATTCCAACTTTCATCGTAATATTGCATGAATGTTCAGTTTTTCTTGTAAAATTTTGACTTGCGTTGAGTAAAATGACGACTTTTATTATAATACTGCCAAAATTCTTTTTTATATTGGCATAGTATGTATATATTATTAGTGTTGTAAATACAAATCCTTATGTATCTAGAAAGGGTGGTCCTAAAGAGGTAGGCATTTCTCAGAGATCTCAAGAAGGTAACAAATATAAAAATGTGTGTGTGTGTGTGTTCTTGTATTTCTACCCTTCTTGAGACACCAACAAGGAAAAGTAGCTTCCATATGAGGAGGTGTGAACAAGTGAGGACATAAATCATGGTCCCAATAACATTGCATCTAATAGAGAAAGTCTCATTTGCACCCCTGGTGGTGAAATCTATCAAAGTTAGGGTGGTCCCAAAAAGGAGGTATCTTTTTAAATTGACTGTGTGTCGGTTTTAAAAGTGCTCCCCCTCTGGTCAACATATGTAATAACAAGTGTGTGTAAAAAATTGAAATCCGCCCCCGTTGGCCAAAATTTCATTTAAATAATATATATATATGTATATCGAGACATACTGTAATAACTTGAAGTAAATAATGAAGATTAAAAAACAATTACAAACAAACAAAAAAAAAAAAGCAGTCGTTTTCTCACAATGTGTCGCATTTTTTCTTATAAAATTGGGATCAATTTCTCATATTCCTTCTGTTTCTGTAATATTGCAATATTTTCTCATAAAATGATTACTTTTTTAAAATGTAATTCTATTATTATTTTTACTGCAAAATACATTTGTAATATACAATTCTGACTTTTTTCACAATATTGCCAATTTTTTTTTTGTTCTTGTAAAATATTGTAATTTTTCAAAGTAAAATGAAGACTTTTGTCATAATTTGGCGAAGTAAAATTCCGATTATTATTATAATATTGCCCAAATTTTAAAGTTTTCTTCTAAAATTTTGACTTTTGTCAAGTACAATTTTTAAATCTTTTCATAAAATTGCCCAAATTTCAAGCTTTTCTTGTAAAATCGTGACTGTTATTGAGTAAAATTCCAACTTTTTTTGCACACATGTTCAGTTTTTCTTGTAAAATGTTGACTTGCCTTGAGTACAATTACAACTTTTATTATAATACCGCCACAATTCTGCGTTTTTCTTGTGAAATTCCAAATCATTTTTCACAACAAGCTTTTTTATGTTGGCATAGTATGTAAATATTAATAATGTTGCAAACACAAATCTTTATATATCCAGAAAGGGTGCTACTAAAGAGGTAGGCATTTTTCAGAGGTCTCAAGAAGGTAACAAATACAAGATTGTGTGTGTGTGTGTGTGTGTGTGTGTGTGTGTGTGTGTTTGTGTGTGTGTGTGTGTGTGTGCGTGTGTGTGTGTAGTGTGTGTGTGTGTGTGTGTGTGTGTGTGTGTGTGTGTGTGTGTGAGTGTGGGTTTGTCTCACCATCCTTGTGTGGAGTGAGGTTGCAACTCTCTACTCCCATCTAGCGCTAGATATATTTTTTTCATCATTCTAGCTATAGTGGAAAGGGGGGCCTTCACAACCTACTAACCAAATGTGGGTCCACACAAAGTAGGAAAGACATTTAAGTGGGTGTGTGTGTGTTTATGTGTGTGTGTGTGTGTGTCTCACCATCCTTGTGTGGAGTGAGGTTGCAACTCTCTACTCCCATCTAGTGCTCGATATATTTTTTTCATCATTCTAGCTATAGTGGAAAGGGGGGCCTTCACAACCTACTAACCAAATGTGGGTCCACACAAAGTAGGAAAGACATGTAAGTGTGTGTGTGTGTGTGTGTGTGTGTGTGTGTGTGTGTGTGTGTGTGTGTGTGTGTCTCACCATCCTTGTGTGGAGTGAGGTTGCAACTCTCTACTCCCATCTAGTGCTAGATATATTTTTTTCATCATTCTAGCTATAGTGGAAAGGGGGGCCTTCACAACCTACTAACCAAATGTGGGTCCACACAAAGTAGGAAAGACATGTAAGTGTGTGCATGTGTGTGTGTGTGTGTGTGTGTGTGTGTGTGTGTGTGTGTGTGTGTGTGTGTGTGTGTGTGTGTGTGTGTGTGTCTCACCATCCTTGTGTGGAGTGAGGTTGCAACTCTCTACTCCCATCTAGCGCAAGATATATTTTTTTCATCATTCTAGCTATAGTGGAAAGGGGGGCCTTCACAACCTACTAACCAAATGTGGGTCCACACAAAGTAGAAAGACATGTAAGTGTGTGTGTGTGTGTGTGTGTGTGTGTGTGTGTGTGTGTGTGTGTGTGTGTGTGTGTGTGTGTGTGTGTGTGTGTGTGTGTGTGTGTGGCATTAATGGGTCACAGAAGGATTTATCTCAGCCATCTTTTACTTGCTTCTAAAGTATGCATTTACACATCTGGAGGTGGGTTTTAGGGAGTAAAAAAAAAACAAACCCTGATAAATCAAAATAAAATATTGCATCTGAGACGTCTTCTTCCCCTGGTTTGGCTCTGCTGGGGATGATCCTGACCGCTGGCAGCCGGCAGAATACATCAAGAACCAGCCAGCCGACCCAACGGAACATTGTGAGGAATTAATCAGGATATACCTTCCGGAAAACCACACACCGTCAGAACACTAGTTTCATGGAAGTTAGAGTTCATAGGAAAGTCAACACTTTCACGCCCCTAGCAGCCGTTGTGTGTGCGCGTGCTTTATTAGAGTTTATGTAACACTTATTTGATTGATTTCACGTTGCCGCTGGTGCAATAGTCAGCTGCTCTGACCTTTCACCTTTATGTAGAATCAAAAAGCAACAACACTGCAAAAAGTCAGTGTTCAAAAACAAGAAAAAAAAAATTACAACAATTTGGGGTATTTTACTTGAACTAAGCAAAATTATCTGCCAATAGAACAAGAACATTTGGCTTGTCAAGACTTTCCAAAACAAATAAAATTAGCTAACCTCAATGAACCCAAAAACACCTTAAAATAAGTATATTCTCACTAATAACAAGTGCACTTTTCTTGATAGAAAAAAAAGAGACCTTTTTGCTCCAATATGTTGAAAAATATTCTTAAATGAAGTAAATGCTAGTGCCATTATCTTGACATCAGGAATATTTAAGGTGTTTTTATCCTTCTTTGTGGGGACATTGTTGATTGTCATGTCATGTTCGGATGTACATTGTCTTTGCGCCACAGTAAGTCTTTGCTGTCGTCCAGCATTCTGCATTGCAAAAAGTCAGTGTTCAAAAACAAGAAAAAAAAATACAAAAATTAGGGGTATTTTATTTGAATTAAGCAAAATTATCTGCCAATAGAACAAGAAAATTTGGCTTGTCAAGACTTTCCAAAACAAGTCAAATTAGCTAACCTCAATGAACCCAAAAATACCTTAAAATAAGTATATTCTCACTAATAACAAGTGCACTTTTCTTGGTAGAAAAAAAAGAGACCTTTTTGCTCAATATGTTGAAAAATATTCTTGAATGAAGTAAATGCTAGTGCCATTATCTTGACATCAGGAATATTTAAGGTGTTTTTATCCTTCTTTGTGGGGACATTGTTGATTGTCATCTCATGTTCGGATGTACGTTGTGGACGCCGTCTTTGCTCCACGGTAAGTCTTTGCTGTCGTCCAGCATTCTGCATTGCAAAAAGTCAGTGTTCAAAAACAAGAAAAAAAAAAAAAAATTAGGGGTATTTTATTTGAACTAAGCAAAATTATCTGCCAATAGAACAAGAAAATTCGGCTTGTCAAGACTTTCCAAAACAAGTAAAATTAGCTAACCTCAATGAACCCAAAGATACCTTAAAATAAGTATATTCTCACTAATAACAAGTGCACTTTTCTTGATAGAAAAAAAAGAGACCTTTTTGCTCCAATATGTTGAAAAATATTCTTAAATTAAGTAAATGCTAGTGCCATTATCTTGACATAATGATATGCGCTCGGCATCATGATTTTTTCTTTCATGCTTGAAGTAAGAAATGATGACTTTAAAAAAGTAGTTTTGTACTTGTGAGTGTTGATGACACAGCTTTGCAACAGTTGACATTCTAGTTTCAAGCATGTTTTACTCAATATAGCTCATCAAATCTCAGCAACAAGCTGTAATATCTTACTGAGATCATTTAGGACCAAAACCCTTAAAACAAGTAAAACACTCTAACATAAAATCTGATAAAAAAATGCTTGAAAATTCTAATATTAATATTATTTATCCATCCATTGTCATGTCTGTGTGATCATGTTTTGTTTGGCCATGTGCTTTTTTGGATTTTGTCAGTTCCTGTTTTTTCACTCCCTGTTGTGTTTCCATGACAACCCATTAGTTTTCACCTGTCCTCATGTCACACACCTGATTCATTTGCACTCACGCACCTGTTGTTAATCATGTCTGTGTTATTTAAGCTTTTCATTTTCTCTTGGTCGGCCTGGCGACATTAACTCTGTGACCCCTGTTTACCTCTGATGACTTCTTCTACCCATGTTTCCAAAGTTCCATGCCAAGTAAGTTTTTGTTATTAATGCGCCAGTTAGTGACGTTTTGCTTCATGTTCATAGTTTCTGCCTTTGTGCATGTTTTTGTTTCATTAGCCAAGTTTTTGTACTTCCGCCTTGTGCGCGCCTTTTGTTCCTTTTTTTATAGTAATAATTAAAAGATGTCCTTACCTTCACGCCTTGCCCGCGCCAACTTTCCTTTGCATTCCGGGAAAACAAACCCCATAGTCCACGTCTTGACATCCATTTTCTACCGATTGTCCCTCCCGGGTTCAAATAAAAACAAAAACAGAATTGGTAATGACTGAAATGATTATAATTATTGTTACTATTAGGGTTGTCTCGTTACCAATATTTTGGTACCGGTATTGTATTTTAGATACTTTGATACTTTTCTAAATAAAAGGGACCACAAAAAATGTAATTCTTGGCTTTATTTTAACAAAAAATCTTACGGTACATTAAACATTTGTTTCTTATTGCAAGTTTGTCCTAAAATAAAATAGTGAACCTGTCTTTTATTAGTAAGTAAGCAAACAAAAGCTCCTAATTTCGCTGCTGACATATGCAGTAACATATTGTGTCATTTTCCATTCTATTATTTTGTCAACATTATTAAGGACAAGTGGCCACTGTAGGTTCGCATTTTCAGAAATACCATTTTCCTCTGTTGGACAAATTTCATTGAAATTTTGTAACATTCCACGTTACAAGACAAAAAAAGTATCTATGATTCGGGCTGATATCGTATCAGATGAATATCGGTATCGGCCAATATTCAAGGCTCCAGTATGGGTATTGAATTGGTAGTGACAAAGTTGTATCAGGACACAGTGAGATATTAAAAATGTTTTCTTTAAAGATGATAACGTTGAGTTTATGGAGAGTGATTGATAGAATAATTTATTATCACACTGCATAAACTAAAATATAAGTAAGATGAAATATCTCAAATAAGGCTGATATTTGCTTATTTTCTGTCTATATAATTCTTCTCACTAAGCAGATTTTATGTTAGAGTGTTTTACTTGTTTTAAGGGTTTTGGTCCTAAATGATCTCAGTAAGATATTACAGCTTGTTGCTGAGATTTGATGATCTATATTGAGTAGAACATGCTTGAAACTAGAATATCAACTGTTGCAAAGCTGTGTCATCAACACTCACAAGTATAAAACTACTTTTTTAAAGTAATAATTTCTTACTTCAAGCATGAAAAAAAAAAATCATGACTTTGACACAATTGTGTCTCATAATTAAAACAGATGACAGCCAAATGGACTTTGCGGTTTTATTTTCAATGAAACAATAGAAAACACGTACTCATATAGTAGTACAGTTGGCACAGTACAGTAAACTGACACTTAATATTTAAACATTTGACATTTAAAACAATTTTGAACAGAAATAGTTCATGCACTTTCAGATACATTCTTCAAAATTACAATAGAAAATAATATGGCCGGGGGCCGGGCTGTATATATGCGCACTAATTGACTGAAAGAGCCCACACTTGGCGTTATGATGTCATGTTATCCATGGAAAAATGCATTTTTAGACAATATGATTTGCCTGAGCGGCTAGGAGACCCCGAGAGGTTGCCTTGTTGCCTTTCCATTAAGAACAATAATTAGTTTTTAGTATAAGTTTGCTGGTTTCAAGAAATGTAATGCCGAGCGCATATCATTATGTCAAGATAATGGCACTAGCATTTACTTCATTTATGAATATTTTTCAACATTTTGAGCAAAAAGGTCTCTTTTTTTCTACCAAGAAAAGTGCACTTGTTATTAGTGAGAATATACTTATTTTAAGGTATTTTTGGGTTCATTGAGGTTAGCTAATTTGACTTGTTTTAGAAAGTCTTGACAAGCCAAATTTTCTTGTTCTATTGGCAGATAATTTTGCTTACACTGCAATAACTGGAATCTAAGTAAGATGAAATATGTCAAATAAGGGTGATATTTGCTTATTTTCTGTCTGATAAGATCATTCTTCTCACTAAGCAGATTTTATGTTAGAGTGTTTTACTTGTTTTAAGTGTTTTGGTCCTAAATGATGTCAGTAAGATATTACAGCTTGTTGCTGAGATTTGATGACCTATATTGAGTAAAACATGCTTGAAACTAGAATATCAACTGTTGCAAAGCTGTGTCATCAACACTCACAAGTATAAAACTACTTTTTTAAAGTAATCATTTCTTACTTCAAGCATGAACAAAAAAAAAATTTTGACTTTGACACAATTGTGTCTCATAATTAAAACAGATGACAGCCAAATGGACTTTGCGGTTTTATTTTTTAATGAAACAATAGCAAATACGTACTCATATAGTAGTACAGTTGGCACATTACAGTAAACTGACAACATTTAACATTTCTAACAATTTTGAACAGGAATAGTTCATGCACATTCAGATAAATTCCTCAAAATTACAATAGAAAAAAATGTGGCCGGGGGCCGGGCTGTATATATGCGCACGAATTGACTGAAAGAGCCCACACTTGGCGTTATGATGTCATGTTATCGATGGAAAAATGCATTTTTAGGCAATATGATTTGCCTGAGCGGCTAGGAGACCCCGAGAGGTTGCCTTGTTGCCTTTCCATTAAGAACAATAATTCGTTTTTAGTATAAGTTTGCTGGTTTCAAGAAATGTAATGCGGAGCGCATATCATTATGTCAAGATAATGGCACTAGCATTTACTTCATTTAAGAATATTTTTCAACATATTGAGCAAAAAGGTCTCTTTTTTTTCTACCAAGAAAAGTGCACTTGTTATTAGTGAGAATATACTTATTTTAAGGTATTTTTGGGTTCATTGAGGTTAGCTAATTTTACTTGTTTTGGAAAGTCTTGACAAGCCGGATTTTCTTGTTCTATTGGCAGATCATTTTTCTTAGTTCAAGTAAATTACCCCTAATTTTTGTATTTTTTTTTCTTGTTTTTGAACACTGACTTTTTGCAATGCAGAATGCTGGACGACAGCAAAGACTTACTGTGGAGCAAAGACAATGTACATTATTATTATTATAGAGGTTTATTTGAAATAGGGACAGATACAAAAACATAGACATCTGAAACAGTTATCCGATGCATGCATCACAGTGTTTGTAGCCAAAGCTAATTTACAACACTTGTCCCCAACAACAACAACAACAACAACAACATAGATCCAACATCATTAAAATAGGAAAATAAAAAATAGAGTGAGTTGATAATAATGATAATAGTAATAACACAGACAAAGTGCAAACTAGATAAAAGCCAATAATAATAATAATAACACAGACAAAGTGCAAACTAGATAAAAGCCAATAATAATAATAATAACACAGACAAAGTGCAGACTAGATAAAAACCAATTAGTAAAAATGAGTAAAAACTAAACATGGGAACACGATTGTTGCTCAACTAGCCATAATTTTGTTTGTTTTTTGAAAGTGACAAGTGCAGGTATACTTTTCAAAGTGTCCGGTAAAGAGTTCCATAGTTGTCATGTCATCCGAACATGACATGACAATCAACAATGTCCCCACAAAGAAGGATAAAAACACCTTCAATATTCCTGATGTCAAGATAATGGCACTAGCATTTACTTCATTTATGAATATTTTTCAACATTTTGAGCAAAAAGGTCTCTTTTTTTTCTACCAAGAAAAGTGCACTTGTTATTAGTGAGAATATACTTATTTTAAGGTATTTTTGGGGTTCATTGAGGTTAGCTAATTTTACTTGTTTTGGAAAGTCTTGACAAGCCGGATTTTCTTGTTCTATTGGCAGATAATTTTGCTTAGTTCAAATAAAATACCCCTCATTTTTGTATTTTTTTTTTCTTCTTGTTTTTAAACACTGACATTTTGCAGTGCAGTATCACAAGCTCTGTATCATACTGAGAGCTGGATTCAATACTCCGTGTAAGCAGGAGTGCGAGTAATGTTTATCGTAATAATGCGTCGCGGCCAATTTCCGCTGATTTAAAGTGCGAGAAGTGACGTCCGGCGCTGTGACCTTTGACTGTGGATCAATACTGGAGTGTCTCTGGGGACCTCGATCAATAAGTTCTGCCCTCCGATTAATTTTGATCATGACCCTCCTTGTCTGCTTAACCCTTCAGTGTAGAAAGAGACATTTTCCAAGTGAAGGAACCTGCGGGAAAACAATAATTATACGGCAGCTCCATATTTGCTGTAAAAGTCCTTCGTTTCCTCCGCGGTGACCTTTTTATCAGGAAGCGTCGCCACAATTCCAGGTGCAAACGCTCGCCAGTGTCATGTGACGCCTCCTATCGTCCCATCTTCTCATTCCGGGGAGAAAAGTTCTCCACCGGCGAGGAATAATGGAGCTGGCCTCCGTGTTAATTGCCTTGTGAGATTGGGAGAGGAAGTTATTTCCCAAGTCTCAGCTGTAGGGAAGATGCAAATGGCGGTGAAGGATGAGGACGTTTTCTTTGAATACCAAACGTGGCTGCTCGTTATCACTTCTGGAGGCGGTCGCCTCGTTTGTGTGCCGGCAGCAGGATCACGGGGGGTCCAAACTACGGCTCGCGGGACGATTGCGGACTGCCGACCCAATCAATATGGCCCGCAAGATGTCAGGAGTTGGATAAGGAATTTTACCTACAGGAATAGTCTGACAATTCATAAAATTATGTCGCCATCTAGTGGACGACATGAGAAATTCAGGTCAACAATCAATCAATGTTTATTTATGTAGCCCTGAATCACAAGTGTCTCAAAGGGCTGCACAAGCCACAACGACAACGCCGGTTCAGATCCCACATCAGGGCAAGGAAAAACTCACAACCCAGTGGGATGTCCATGTGAAACCTTGGAGAGGACCGCAGATGTGGGTGACATCCCCCACCCGCTAGGGCGACCGGTGCAATGGACGTCGAGTGGATCTAGCATAATAGTGTGAGAGTCCAGTCCATAGTGGATCTAGCATAATAGCGAGAGTCCAGTCCATAGTGGATCTAACATAATAGTGTGAGTCCAGTCCATAGTGGATCTAACATAATAGTGAGAGTCCAGTCCATAGTGGATCTAACATAATAGTGTGAGTCCAGTCCATAGTGGATCTAACATAATAGTGAGAGTCCAGTCCATAGTGGATCGAGCATAATATTGTGAGAGTCTAGTCCATAGTGGATCTAACATAATAGTGAGAGTCCAGTCCATAGTGGATCTAGCATAATAGCGAGAGTCCAGTCCATAGGAAATCTAACATAATAGTGAGAGTCCAGTCCATAGTGGATCGAGCATAATATTGTGAGAGTCCAGTCCATAGTGGATCTAACATAATAGCGAGAGTCCAGTCCATAGTGGTTCTAACATAATAGCGAGAGTCCAGTCCATAGGAAATCTAACATAATAGTGAGAGTCCAGTCCATAGTGGATCTAACATCATAGTGAGAGTCCAGTCCATAGTGGATCTAGCATAATATTGTGAGAGTCCAGTCCATAGTGGATCTAACATAATAGTGTGAGAGTCCAGTCCATAGTGGATCTAACATAATATTGTGAGAGTCCAGTCCATAGTGGATCTAACATAATATTGTGAGAGTCCAGTCCATAGTGGATCTAACATAATAGTGTGAGAGTCCAGTCCATAGTGGATCTAACATAATAGTGTGAGAGTCCAGTCCATAGTGGATCTAACATAATAGTGAGAGTCCAGTCCATAGTGGATCTAACATAATAGTGAGAGTCCAGTCCATAGTGGATCTAACATAATATTGTGAGAGTCCAGTCCATAGTGGATCTAACATAATAGTGAGAGTCCAGTCCATAGTGGATCTAGCATAATATTGTGAGAGTCCAGTCCATAGTGGATCTAACATAATAGTGTGAGAGTCCAGTCCATAGTGGATCTAACATAATATTGTGAGAGTCCAGTCCATAGTGGATCTAACATAATAGTGTGAGAGTCCAGTCCATAGTGGATCTAACATAATATTGTGAGAGTCCAGTCCATAGTGGATCTAACATAATATTGTGAGAGTCCAGTCCATAGTGGATCTAACATAATAGTGTGAGAGTCCAGTCCATAGTGGATCTAACATAATATTGTGAGAGTCCAGTCCATAGTGGATCTAACATACTAGTGTGAGAGTCCAGTCTATAGTGGATCTAACATAATATTGTGAGAGTCCAGTCCATAGTGGATCTAGCATAATAGTGTGAGAGTCCAGTCCATAGTGGATCTAACATAATAGTGTGAGAGTCCAGTCCATAGTGGATCTAACATAATAGTGAGAGTCCAGTCCATAGTGGATCTAACATAATAGTGTGAGAGTCCAGTCCATAGTGGATCTAACATAATAGCGAGAGTCTAGTCCATAGTGGATCTAACATAATAGTGAGAGTCCAGTCCATAGTGGATCTAACATAATAGTGAGAGTCCAGTCCATAGTGGATCTAACATAATATTGTGAGAGTCCAGTCCATAGTGGATCTAACATAATAGTGAGAGTCCAGTCCATAGTGGATCTAACATAATAGTGTGAGAGTCCAGTCCATAGTGGATCTAACATAATAGCGAGAGTCTAGTCCATAGTGGATCTAACATAATAGTGAGAGTCCAGTCCATAGTGAATCTAACATAATAGTGAGAGTCTAGTCCATAGTGGATCTAACATAATAGCGAGAGTCTAGTCCATAGTGGATCTAACATAATAGTGAGAGTCCAGTCCATAGTGGATCTAACATAATAGCGAGAGTCTAGTCCATAGTGGATCTAACATAATAGTGAGAGTCCAGTCCATAGTGAATCTAACATAATAGTGAGAGTCCAGTCCATAATGGATCTAACATAATAGTGAGAGTCCAGTCCATAGTGGATCTAACATAATATTGTGAGAGTCCAGTCCATAGTGGATCTAACATAATAGTGAGAGTCCAGTCCATAGTGGATCTAACATAATAGTGAGAGTCCAGTCCATAGTGGATCTAACATAATATTGTGAGAGTCCAGTCCATAGTGGATCTAACATAATAGTGAGAGTCCAGTCCATAGTGGATCTAACATAATAGTGAGAGTCCAGTCCATAGTGGATCTAACATAATAGTGTGAGAGTCCAGTCCATAGTGGATCTAACATAATAGTGAGAGTCCAGTCCATAGTGGATCTAACATAATATTGTGAGAGTCCAGTCCATAGTGGATCTAACATAATAGTGAGAGTCCAGTCCATAGTGGATCTAACATAATAGTGTGAGAGTCCAGTCCATAGTGGATCTAGCATAATAGTGTGAGAGTCCAGTCCATAGTGGATCTAACATAATATTGTGAGAGTCCAGTCCATAGTGGATCTAACATACTAGTGTGAGAGTCCAGTCCATAGTGGATCTAACATAATATTGTGAGAGTCCAGTCCATAGTGGATCTAACATACTAGTGTGAGAGTCCAGTCTATAGTGGATCTAACATAATATTGTGAGAGTCCAGTCCATAGTGGATCTAGCATAATAGTGTGAGAGTCCAGTCCATAGTGGATCTAACATAATAGTGTGAGAGTCCAGTCCATAGTGGATCTAACATAATAGTGAGAGTCCAGTCCATAGTGGATCTAACATACTAGTGTGAGAGTCCAGTCCATAGTGGATCTAACATAATATTGTGAGAGTCCAGTCCATAGTGGATCTAACATAATATTGTGAGAGTCCAGTCCATAGTGGATCTAACATAATATTGTGAGAGTCCAGTCCATAGTGGATCTAACATAATAGTGTGAGAGTCCAGTCCATAGTGGATCTAACATAATATTGTGAGAGTCCAGTCCATAGTGGATCTAACATACTAGTGTGAGAGTCCAGTCTATAGTGGATCTAACATAATATTGTGAGAGTCCAGTCCATAGTGGATCTAGCATAATAGTGTGAGAGTCCAGTCCATAGTGGATCTAACATAATAGTGTGAGAGTCCAGTCCATAGTGGATCTAACATAATAGTGAGAGTCCAGTCCATAGTGGATCTAACATAATATTGTGAGAGTCCAGTCCATAGTGGATCTAACATAATAGTGTGAGAGTCCAGTCCATAGTGGATCTAACATAATAGTGAGAGTCCAGTCCATAGTGGATCTAACATAATATTGTGAGAGTCCAGTCCATAGTGGATCTAACATAATAGTGTGAGAGTCCAGTCCATAGTGGATCTAACATAATATTGTGAGAGTCCAGTCCAGAGTGGATCTAACATAATAGTGAGAGTCCAGTCCATAGTGGATCTAACATAATAGTGTGAGAGTCCAGTCCATAGTGGATCTAACATAATAGTGAGAGTCCAGTCCATAGTGGATCTAACATAATAGTGTGAGAGTCCAGTCCAGAGTGGATCTAACATAATAGTGAGAGTCCAGTCCATAGTGGATCTAACATAATAGTGTGAGAGTCCAGTCCAGAGTGGATCTAACATAATAGTGTGAGAGTCCAGTCCATAGTGGATCTAACATAATAGTGTGAGAGTCCAGTCCATAGTGGATCTAACATAATTGTGTGAGAGTCCAGTCCATAGTGGATCTAACATAATAGTGTGAGAGTCCAGTCCATAGTGGATCTAACATAATAGTGTGAGAGTCCAGTCCATAGTGGATCTAACATAATTGTGTGAGAGTCCAGTCCAGAGTGGATCTAACATAATAGTGTCTTAAACAAATATGCATTCTCCACCAAACCAAATGGTCATGGCTGAAATTACATTTTTTGTTCCATTCCGTTTAACCGATCAAAGGAAGACGACAGCTGGTCAAAAACACACGAAAGCAGCTAATTGTCCAAGCTGCCTTATTTTTTACTGGTGTTGTTCTTTACTGAGCGAACACGAGAATCCTGTAGCATGTTTACCATCTAATTACTTGTTACTTAATTAATTTGTAGCATGTTTACCATGTAATTACTTGTTACTTAATTAATTTGTAGCATGTTTACCATCTAATTACTTGTTAATTAATTAATTTGTAGCATGTTTACCATGTAATTACTTGTTAATTAATTAATTTGTAGCATGTTTACCATCTAATTACTTGTTACTTAATTAATTTGTAGCATGTTTACCATCTAATTACTTGTTAATTAATTAATTTGTAGCATGTTTACCATCTAATTACTTGTTAATTAATTACTTTGTAGCATGTTTACCATCTAATTACTTGTTAATTAATTACTTTGTAGCATGTTTACCATCTAATTACTTGTTAATTAATTACTTTGTAGCATGTTTACCATCTAATTACTTGTTAATTAATTAATTTGTAGCATGTTTACCATCTAATTACTTGTTACTTAATTAATTTGTAGCATGTTTACCATCTAATGACTTGTTCATTAATTAATTTGTAGCATGTTTACCATCTAATTACTTGTTAATTAATTGATTTGTAGCATGTTTACCATCTAATGACTTGTTAATTAATTAATTTGTAGCATGTTTACCATCTAATTACTTGTTAATTAATTAATTTGTAGCATGTTTACCATCTAATTACTTGTTACTTAATTAATTTGTAGCATGTTTACCATCTAATGACTTGTTCATTAATTAATTTGTAGCATGTTTACCATCTTATTACTTGTTAATTAATTAATTTGTAGCATGTTTACCATCTAATGACTTGTTAATTAATTAATTTGTAGCATGTTTACCATCTAATTACTCGCATTCCAACACAGCCATCAGCCCACAAAACGGGAAAATTAAAAATAAAAAAAAAACCTTCATTTCTGCCAAGCTCTGAAAGAAAAGGAGCAATCTAAAGCTAATTATAACGAGCTGCCGACAAGAATGACATTAGAGGTCCTTTTTATTTTTTTGTTCTCAGGGAAAGTGTGTCATTAACCCCATGGCAACCCACGCCGTTTTCTGTGCAGCTCAGTGGCTTCCATTTCACGTCCTGGAAGTCATCACTGCCAGGAAAACATGTGAGGAGCAGAAGTGGACTTACAGTATCTGACACAACACTCTATTACATCATCTTGCTGGAGGGAAACACTTTAGAGTAGTCTGTGTACAGCTTGTATTACCATCCATCCATCCATTCCATCTGCTTCCGCTTATCCGAGGTCGGGTCGCGGGGGCAGCAGCCTAAGCAGGGAAGCCCAGACTTCCCTCTCCCCAGCCACCTCGTCCAGCTCCTCCCGGGGGATCCCGAGGCGTTCCCAGGCCAGCCGGGAGGCATAGTCTTCCCAACGTGTCCTGGGTCTTCCCCATGGCTTCCTACCAGTCGGACGTGCCCCAAACACCTCCCTAGGGAGGCGTTCGGGTGGCAACGTTCGGGTGGTAACTTTTCAGATAATTTCTACTTGTCAGAGTAGTTTCAGTGCAACATACTTTTTACTTTTCCATGAATATTTTGGTGAAAAAGAAACACTACTTTTACTCAGTTACATTTACTTTAGTAACTTTTTAGATAATTTGTACTTGTCAGAGTAGTTTCAGTGCAACATACTTTTTACTTTTACTTGAGTACTTTTGTGAAGAAGAAACACTACTTTTACTTAGTTACATTTACTTTAGTAACTTTTCAGATAACTTGTACTTGTCAGAGTAGTTTCAGTGCAACATACTTTTTACTTTTCCATGAATATTTTGGTGAAAAAGAAACACTACTTTTACTCAGTTACATTTACTTAAGTAACTTTTCAGATAACTTGTACTTGTCAGAGTAGTTTCAGAGCAACGTAATTTTTACTTTTACTTGAGTACTTTTGTGAAGAAGAAACACTACTTTTACTCAGTTACATTTACTTAAGTAACTTTTTGGATAATTTCTCCTTGTCAGAGTAGTTTTAGTGCAACATACTTTTTACTTATACTTGAGTACTTTTTTTTGAAGAGGAAAGACTACTTTTACTCAGTTACATTTACTTAAGTAACTTTTTGGATAATTTCTCCTTGTCAGAGTAGTTTTAGTGCAACATACTTTTTACTTTTACTTGAGTACTTTTGTGAAGAAGAAACACTACTTTTACTCAGTTACATTTACTTAAGTAACTTTTCGGATAACTTGTACTTGTCAGAGTAGTTTCAGTGCAACATACTTTTTACTTTTACTTGAGTACTTTTGTGAAGAAGAAACTACTTTTACTCAGTTACATTTACTTAAGTAACTTTTTAGATAACTTATACTTGTCAGAGTAGTTTCAGTGCAACATACTTTTTACTTTTACTTGAGTACTTTTATGAAGAGGAAACACTACTTTTATTCAGTTACATTTACTTAAGAAACTTTTCAGATAATTTGTACTTGTCAGAGTAGTTTTAGTGCAACATACTTTTTACTTTTACTTGAGTACTTTTATGAAGAAGAAACACTACTTTTACTCAGTTACATTTACTTAAGTAACTTTTCAGATAACTTCTACTTGTCAGAGTAGTTTCAGTGCAACATACTTTTTACTTTTACTTGAGTACTTTTGTGAAGAAGAAACACTACTTATACTCAGTTACATTTGCATAAGTAATTTTTGAGATAACTTGTACTTGTCAGAGTAGTTTTAGTGCAACATACTTTTTACTTTTACTTGAGTACTTTTTTTGAAGAGGAAAGACTACTTTTACTCAGTTACATTTACTTAAGTAACTTTTGGGATAATTTGTACTTGTCAGAGTAGTTTTAGTGCAACATACTTTTTACTTTTACTTGAGTACTTTTTTTGAAGAGGAAAGACTACTTTTACTCAGTTACATTTGCATAAGTAATTTTTGGGATAACTTGTACTTGTCAGAGTAGTTTTAGTGCAACATACTTTTTACTTTTACTTGAGTACTTTTGTGAAGAGGAAACACTACTTTTACTCAGTTACATTTACTTTAGTAACTTTTCAGATAACTTGTACTCGTCAGAGTAGTTTTAGTGCAACATACTTTTTACTTTTACTTGAGTACTTTTGTGAAGAGGAAACACTACTTTTACTCAGTTACATTTACTTTAGTAACTTTTCAGATAACTTGTACTTGTCAGAGTAGTTTCAGTGCAACTTACTTGTAGTTGTGAAGAAGAAACACTACTTTTATTCCCTTAAACACAAAATTAGCCACAAATAAGACCAAAGTTACTTACCAGTTACTCAGTACTTGGATATTTATTTTTAACTGAATACTTTCTTTCTTTTACTCCAGTAAATATTTGGATGGCTACTTTTGACTTCTGCTTGAGTCATATAACTCTCACTTAAGTGCAATACTCCACCCACCTCTGCTAATAATTCTGATATCATTCAAAGCTGCGCGTGAGCATGGCAGAATATCCACAAAGTCTGCAAGTGAAGAAGCTACAGTACATTCAGGCGCCACATTGATCCTTCCTGTCGTGGAGTGTAGCGATTAGTGATGTCTGGCGGCGGAACAAAGTACCTCGTTGGCCGTGATGCATTTGAATGAGCTCATATGAAAGCCATTTTCAAATGTTCTGACGGGGGGCTGGGGGGCTGGGGGGGGGGGGGGGGGTGGGGTACCTCCTCATCATCCCTGCGACTTCTTCTTGCGGCTCAAGAAGTCCATTAAAATGTTTCAGTGTAGAATGGACACACACACACACGCACACACACACACACACATACACACACACACACACACACACACACACACACACACACACACACACACACACACACACACACACACACACACACACACCTTCTTGTATTTGTTACCTTCTTGAGACCTCTAGTATTATAATAAGTCGTAATTGTACTCAACACAAGTCAAAATTTTACAAGAAAAACTGAACATTTGTGCAATATTATGATAAAAGTTGGAATTTATTCAATAACAGTCGCAATTTTACAAAAAAAGTTAAAAAATTTGGGCAATTTTATGAAAAGAGTCGCAATTTTACTCGACAAAAGTCACAATTTTATAAGAAAACTTTAAAATGTTGGCAATATTATAATAACAATTGGAATTTTACTTGGCAAAGTTATGACAAAGTCATAATTTTATTTTTAAAAAATCACAATTTTACAAGAACAACAATCACATTGGCAATATTGTGATAAAAGTCAGACTTTTATGTGACAAATGTCACCATTTTGCATTAAAAAGTAATAATTTTACATAAAAAAGTAATCATTTTACGAGAAAATCTGAATTTTACTTGGCAAAATTATGACAAAAGTCATAATTTTATTTTTAAAAAATCACAATTTTACAAGAACAACAATCACATTGGCAATATTGTGATAAAAGTCAGAATTTTATGTGACAAATGTCACCATTTTGCATTAAAAAGTAATAATCTTACATAAAAAGTAATCATTTTACGAGAAAATATTGCAATATTACAGAAACAGAAAGAATATGAGAAATTGTTCCCAATTTTATAAGAAAAAAGTTGACACATTGTGAGAAAAAGACTGCTTTCAGGTAATTTTCTTTATTTTTTTAATTATTTGTTTGTAATTGGTTTTTAATCTTCATTATTTACTTCAAGTTATTACAGTATGTCTCTATATACATATTTATTTTATTTTTTAAATACATTTTGGCCAAATGGGGTGCATTTCAATTTCTTACACACACTTGTTATGTCATATGTTGGCCACAATTTAAGAAGAAAACTTGAAAATGTTGGCAATATTATAATAATAATCGGAATTTTACTTGGCAAAATTATGACAAAAGTCATCATTTTATTTTTTTAAATTCACTATTTTACAAGAACAACAAAAACAATTGCAATATTGTGATACAAGTCAGAATTTTATGTGACAAATGTCACCAATTTGCATTAAAAAGTACTTTTTTTACATTAAAAAAAAGTACTTTTTTTTACGAGAAAATATTGCAATATTACAGAAACAGAAAGAATATGAGAAAGCTACTTTTGTTGATGTCTCAAAAAGGGTAGAAATACAAGAACACACACACACACACACACACACACACACACACACACACACACACACACACACACACACACACACACACACACACACACACACACACACACACACACACACACACACACACACCTTCATGAGACCTCCGAAAAATGCCTACGTCTAGTATTATAATAAAAGTCGTCATTGTACTCAACGCAAGTAAAAATTTTACAAGAAAAACTGAACATTTGTGCAACATTATGATGAAAGTTGGAATTTTACTCAATAACAGTCCCAATTTTACAAGAAAAGCTTAAAATGTGGGCAATTTTATGAAAGGAGTCGTAATTTTACTCGACAAAATTCACAATTTAATAAGAAAACTTTAAAATGTTGGCAATATTATAATAATAATCGGATTTTTACTTGGCAAAATTATGACGAAAGTCATAATTTTATTTTTAAAAATTCACTATTTTACAAGAACAACAAAAAAATTGCAATATTGTGATACAAGTCAGAATTTTATGTGACAAATGTCACCATTTTGCATTAAAAAGAACTAATTTTACATTAAGTAATAATTTTACGAGAAAATATTGCTATATTACAGAAACAGAAAGAATATGAGACATTTTTCCCAATTTCATAAGAAAATAGTAAGTAATAATAAGTAATGATAAGTCGTAATTTTACTCAACACAAGTGAAAATTTTACAAGAAAAACTGAACATTTGTGCAATGTTATGATAAAAGTTGGAATTTTACTCAATAAAAATCACAATTTTACGAGAAAAGCTTAAAAATTTGGCGATTTTATGAAAAGACTCGTAATTTTACTCGACAAAAGTCACAATTTTATAAGAAAACTTGAAAATGTTGGCAATATTATAATAATAATCGGAATTTTACTTGGCAAAATTATGACAAAAGTCATAATTTTATTTTTAAAAATTCACTATTTTACAAGAACAACAAAAAAATTGCAATATTGTGAAACGAGTCAGAATTTTATGTGACAAATGTCACAATTTTGCATTAAAAAGTAATAATTTTACATAAAAAAGTAATCATTTTACGAGAAAATCTGAATTTTACTTGGCAAATATATGACAAAAGTCATAATTTTATTTTTTAAAAATCACAATTTTACAAGAACAACAATCACATTGGCAATATTGTGATAAAAGTCAGACTTTCATGTGACAAATGTCACCATTTTGCATTTAAAAGTAATAATTTTACATAAAAAAGTAATCATTTTACGAGAAAATATTGCAATGTTACAGAAACAGAAAGAATATGAGAAATTGTTCCCAATTTTATAAGAAAAAAGTCGACACATTGTGAGAAAAAGACTGCTTTTAGGTAATTTTCATTATTTTTATAATTATTTGTTTGTAATTGGTTTTTAATCTTCATTACTTACTTCAAGTTATTACAGTATGTCTCTATATACATATTTATTTTATTTTTTAAATACATTTTGGCCAAATGGGGTGCATTTCAATTTCTTACACACACTTGTTATGTCATATGTTGGCCACAATTTAAGAAGAAAACTTGAAAATGTTGGCAATATTATAATAATAATCGGAATTTTACTTGGCAAAATTATGACAAAAGTCATCATTTTATTTTTTTAAATTCACTATTTTACAAGAACAACAAAAACAATTGCAATATTGTGATACAAGTCAGAATTGTATGTGACAAATGTCACCAATTTGCATTAAAAAGTACTTTTTTTTACATAAAAAAAAAAGTACTTTTTTTTTACGAGAAAATATTGCAATATTACAGAAACAGAAAGAATATGAGAAAGCTACTTTTGTTGAGGTCTCAAAAAGGGTAGAAATACAAGAACACACACACACACACACACACACACACACACACACACACACACACACACACACACACACACACACACACACACACCCACACACACACACACACACACCTTCTTGAGACCTCCGAAAAATGCCTACGTCTAGTATTATAATAAAAGTCGTCATTGTACTCAACGCAAGTCAAAATTTTACAAGAAAAACTGAACATTTGTGCAATATTATGATGAAAGTTGGAATTTACCTCAATAACAGTCGCAATTTTACAAGAAAAGCTTAAAATTTGGGCAATTTAATGAAAGGAGGCGCAATTTTACTCGACAAAAGTCACAATTCAATAAGAAAACTTTAAAATGTTGGCAATATTATAATAATAATCGGAATTTTACTTGGCAAAATTATGACAAAAGTCATAATTAAATTTTTTTAAATTCACTATTTTACAAGAACAACAAAACAATTGGCAATATTGTGATACAAGTCAGAATTTTATGTGACAAATGTCACCATTTTGCATTAAAAAGTACTAATTTTACATAAAGTAATAATTTTACGAGAAAATATTGCTATATTACAGAAACAGAAAGAATATGAGACATTTTTCCCAATTTCATAAGAAAATAGTAAGTAATAATAAGTAATAATAAGTCGTAATTTTACTCAACACAAGTGAAAATTTTACAAGAAAAACTGAACATTTGTGCAATGTTATGATAAAAGTTGGAATTTTACTCAATAAAAATCACAATTTTACGAGAAAAGCTTAAAAATTTGGCGATTTTATGAAAAGACTCGTAATTTTACTCGACAAAAGTCACAATTTTATAAGAAAACTTTAAAATGTTGGCAATATTATAATAATAATCGGAATTTTACTTGGCAAAATTATGACAAAAGTCATAATTTTATTTTTAAAAATTCACTATTTTACAAGAACAACAAAAAAATTGCAATATTGTGAAACGAGTCAGAATTTTATGTGACAAATGTCACCATTTTGCATTAAAAAGTAATAATTTTACATAAAAAAGTAATCATTTTACGAGAAAATCTGAATTTTACTTAGCAAAATTATGACAAAAGTCATAATTTTATTTTTTTTAAAAATCACAATTTTACAAGAACAACAATCACATTGGCAATATTGTGATAAAAGTCAGAATTTCATGTGACAAATGTCACCATTTTGCATTAAAAAGTAATAATCTTACATAAAAAGTAATCATTTTATGAGAAAATATTGCAATATTACAGAAACAGAAAGAATATGAGAAATTGTTCCCAATTTTATAAGAAAAAAGTTGACACATTGTGAGAAAAAGACTGCTTTCAGGTAATTTTCTTTATTTTTTTAATTATTTGTATGTAATTGGTTTTTAATCTTCATTATTTACTTCAAGTTATTACAGTATGTCTCTATATACATATTTATTTTATTTTTTAAATACATTTTGGCCAAATGGGGCCAATTTCTTACACACACTTGTTATGTCATATGTTGGCCACAATTTAAGAAGAAAACTTGAAAATGTTGGCAATATTATAATAATAATCGGAATTTTACTTGGCAAAATTATGACAAAAGTCATCATTTTATTTTTTTTAAATTCACTATTTTACAAGAACAACAAAAACAATTGCAATATTGTGATACAAGTCAGAATTGTATGTGACAAATGTCACCAATTTGCATTAAAAAGTACTTTTTTTACATTAAAAAAAAAGTACTTTTTTTTACGAGAAAATATTGCAATATTACAGAAGCAGAAAGAATATGAGAAAGCTACTTTTGTTGAGGTCTCAAAAAGGGTAGAAATACAAGAACACACACACACACACACACACACACACACACACACACACACGCACACACACACACACACACACACACACACACACACACACACACACACACACACATCTTCATGAGACCTCCGAAAAATGCCTACGTCTAGTATTATAATAAAAGTCGTCATTGTACTCAACGCAAGTAAAAATTTTACAAGAAAAACTGAACGGTGCGGATGTTCTCCCGAAATGTGTTTGTCATTCTTGTTTGGTGTGGGTTCACAATATTTGTAACAGTGTTAAAGTTGTTTATACGGCCACCCTCAGTGTGACCTGTATGGCTGTTGACCAAGTATGCCTTGCGTTATCATTAAACCAGCAAAAAGATCATACAACGTGTCAGCGTTTCTTGACATCTTCGAGTAAAGACCCTTGTTAAACCCGTCCAACGCTACATTATTATGTGACTGGGCATGTGGAGGAAAAGTGGACACCTGGACAGCATGCGGCTGTTAAGGGGTGAAGGTTTCAGGTGAGAGAGGACGTTAAAGGCAGCGTCTTTAAGGCACGCCCCCAATATTTTTGTCCGGGTGGAAATCGGGAGAAATTCGGGAGAATGGTAGCCCCGGGAGATTTTCGGGAGGGGCACTGAAATTCGTGAGTCTCCCGGGAAAATCGGGAGAGTTGGTAAGTATGCCGGTGATGCTGGTGATTGTCAACTGCCACAATCCAGGTGGGTGAGATATTCCTAGCTTGTATCAACCCATCGAATGTGACGCGCTGTGAAGAACTTGGTGTGCGTTCGGATCATTTCATTTCAGGTAACTAAGCACATTTTGTAAATATAAAGGAAACTAATAAAAAAGAATGTCAGCCCCACTTTGCATTACCGTATTTTCCGCACCATAGGGCGCACCGGGTTATAAGGCGCACTCCCGGCGAATGGTCTATTTTCGATCTTTTTTCATATATAAGGCGCACCGGATTATAGGACGCATTAAAGCAGTGGTCCCCAACCTTTTTGTAGCTGCGGACCGGTCAACGCTTGAAAATTTGTTGAAATTAATTTTTATTTATTTATTTTTTATTTATTTATAAAGAAATACAATCATGTGTGCTTACGGACTGTATCCCTGCAGACTGTATTGGTCTATATTGATATATAATGTACATATTGTGTTTTTTATATTGATTTAATAAAAAACTTTTTTTTTTTTTTTTTTTTATAAATTTTTTTTTAATTTCTTGTGCGGCCCGGTACCAATCGGTCCACGGACCGGTACCGGGCCACGGCCCGGTGGTTGGGGACCACTGCATTAAAGGACTCATATTATATATATTTTTTTCTAAATGTAAAATACTTCCTTGTGGTCTACATTAGTGGTCCCCAACCACCGGGCCGCGGCCCGGTACCGGTCCGTGGACCAATTGGTACCGGGCCGCGGCCGCAAAATAAATAAAAAAAATAAATAAATTAAAAAAATATATATATAATAATAATAATTTTTTATTTAAAAAAAAAAAAATCAAATCAACATAAAAAACACAATATATACAATATATATCAATATAAATCAATACAGTCTGCAGGGATACAGTCCGTAAGCACACATGATTGTATTTCTTTATGACAAAAAAAACTTTTTTTTTTTTTTTTTTTTTTTACTACCCCTCCCCCCAACCCCCCCCCCCCCCCCCCCCCCCGTCTGTGGGACAAATTTTCAAGCATTGACCAGTCCGCAAGTACAAAAAGGTTGGGGACCACTGGTCTACATAACATGTAATGGTGATTCTTTGGTCAAAATGTTGCATAGATCAGTGGTCCCCAACCACCGGGCCGCGGACCGGTACCGGCCGTACAAGAAATAAAAAATAAATAAATAAATAAATAAAATAATAATATTTTTTTTATTTTTATTTTTTTATTAAATCAACATAAAAAACACAATATATACATTATATATCAATATAGACCAATACAGTCTGCAGGGATACAGTCCGTAAGCACACATGATTGTATTTCTTTATAAAAAAAAAAAAAAAAATTTAATTTCACCGCCCCCATGTCCCCCCCCCTCCCCGGTCCGTGGGAGAAATTTTCAAGCGTTGACCGGTCCGCAGCTACAAAAAGGTTGGGGACCACTGGCATAGATGATGTTTTACACATCATCTACAAGCCGCTTTCTGACAGTCGCTTCAGGATGCGGCGTTTTGTGGGCGGGTCTTATTTACGTGGCTCACCTTCGGCAGCGTCTTCTCCCCGTCATCTTTGTTGTAGCGGTGTAGCGTGCAAGGACGGGAGTGGAAGAAGTGTCAAAAGATGGCGCTAACTGTTTTAATGACATTCACACTTTACTTCAATCAATAACGGAGCAGCATCTCCTCATCCGCCGGAAATGTGTCCGACCGGAACTCTCTAATAACTAAAGTTCCTTGGGTGAATATGGGGCGGTATAGCTCGGTTGGTAGAGTGGCCGTGCCAGCAACTTGAGGGTTCCAGGTTCGATCCCCGCTTCTGACATCCTAGTCACTGCCGTTGTGTCCTTGGGCAAGACACTTTACCCACCTGCTCCCAGTGCCACCCACACTGCTTTAAATGTAACTTAGATATTGGGTTTCACTATGTAAAGCGCTTTGAGTCACTAGAGAAAAGCGCTATATAAAATATA
The DNA here is from genome assembly GCF_033978785.1 of Entelurus aequoreus. Lineage (NCBI taxonomy): Eukaryota > Metazoa > Chordata > Actinopteri > Syngnathiformes > Syngnathidae > Entelurus > Entelurus aequoreus. The sequence goes on from NC_084747.1 coordinate 5,747,454, forward strand.
ATTCACTTCAATTCACTTCAATAATGTAAAGTCACTACACCGGTATGTTTTAGCGCTTTCATGGCGAGTTTACTGACAGATATAAGTAAGAACTTTACACTACTTTATATTAGAAATGGCAACAGCGGAGGATGAATGACCCATGATAACAAGCTTTGTGTGTGTGTGTGTATATATACACAATATATGTGTGTGTATATATATGTATGTATATGTATATATATGTGTATATATACATATATATATATATATATATATATATATATATATATATATATATATATATATATATATATATATATATATATATATATATATATATATATATATATATATATATATAAAACACTTTAGTATGGGGAACATATTCTAAGTAACAAAGACTTAATTTAGAGTTATTTGGACACCAGGGGAACATATTAGGGTTAGGGTTAGGGTTACTAATAAGCAATAATTCTGAGGTTATTGAGGGAAGACTGTTAGTTAATGGCTTACTGGTTGTATAATAAGGCCATGCAGAATGAGGCATTGATAAGTACTTAATAATGACTAATTAAGAGCCAACATGTTACTAATCCGCATGTTAATAAGCAACTAATTAATGGTCACTATGTTCCCCATACTAAAGTGTTACCATATATATACATATATATATATATATATATGTATATATATATATATATATATATATATATATATATATATATATATATATATATATATATATATATATATATATATATATATATATATATATATATATATATATATATATATATATATATATATATATATCAGAATTATTGCTTATTAGTAACCCTAACCCTTATATGTTCCCCTGGTGTCCAAATAACTCTAAATTAAGTCTTTGTTACCTAGCATATGTTCCCCATACTAAAGTGTTAATATATATATATATATATTATATATATATATATATATATATATATATATATATATATATATATATATATATATATATATATATATATATATATATATATATATAGTAACACTTTAGTATGGGGAACATATGCTAGGTAACAAAGACTTGTATATACTAAAGTGTTAATATATATATATATATATTATATATATATATATATATATATATATATATATATATATATATATATATATATATATATATATATATATATATATATATATATATATATATATATATATATATATATATAGTAACACTTTAGTATGGGGAACATATGCTAGGTAACAAAGACTTGTATATACTAAAGTGTTACTATATATATATATATATATATATATATATATATATATATATATATATATATATATATATATATATATATATATATATATATATATATATATATATATATATATATATATATATATATATATATAGTAACACTTTAGTATGGGGAACATATGCTAGGTAACAAAGACTTGACACCAGGGGAACATATAAGGGTTAGGGTTAGGGTTACTAATAAGCAATAATTCTGATATATATATATATATATATATATATATATATATATATATATATATATATATATATATATATATATATATATATATGTATATATGTATATATATATATATATATATATATGTATGTATGTATGTATGTATGTATGTATGTATGTATGTATGTATGTATGTATATATGTATATATGTATGTATGTATGTATATATGTATATATATATGTATGTATATATATATGTATATATGTATGTATGTATGTATGTATGTGAGTATGTATATATATATACCTGTATGTATGTATATATATATATATATATATATATATATATATATATATATATATATATATATATATATATATATATATATATATATATATATATATATATATATATATATATATATATATATATATATATATATATATATGTGTGCTTAGTGTCGGCATGCTGTGAGTATATTTCACGTACTTGCTAATTTTATGCTAAAAACTCACTTCTGTTACTTTCAGTCGTGTTACGGAAATAAATAAAACCAAGTTGCCTGCGAAGTGTAAATGCACATTTTGATAAGCACATTACGAGCATTGTCACATTTGCAGTTGAACGACGACATATGTTCAAGTTTATTTTGAAAGAGTTTTCACAATTAAACGGTAGCGACTCAGTGGAACGGCCCTTAAAGGAGACAATTCATCCTCGAGTGGAGAGTGTCGTCGTTACTGTGAAAGTGTCGTCTTAATAACAGCTTCCGAGCGAGAGAGCGGTGGTGGGAAGGGGAGGGGAGGGGAGGGGAGGGGGTCACCAGGCTGTTGCTCTTTGTTATGTGTCTCGGACAAAGTGGAGTGCAGCCAGGAGGAGGATGGAGCCAACGGACGGGAAAAAGCCCCCTTAGGGGAGGTTTGTGTCAGCCACATGTTCCTCTTTGTTATGCTGATGTGCTCTCAAGACGCGGAGGGTGTGTGTGTGTGTGTGTGTGTGTGTGTTCTTGTGTTTCTACCCTTCTTGAGACATCCACAAGGAAAAGTAGCTTCCATATGAGGACCGGTGAACAAGTTAGGACCGAAATCATGGTCCCAATACGGCAAACCATTGCATCTAATAGAGAGCCAAATACTACAGTCCGTGAACATTGCTCCAAAGTCAGGATTTTTTTGTTGATTTAATGTGCATACAAAAGGCATCAATATATGATAAAACAAGACGGCGGCTAAAGAAGGACTTCCCTGTTCATCCCCGAAAAAACCCGCCCGGTGAACAAGCTGATTTTACGACTTCCGGTGCTGACGTAAGACAACCCGCGTCCCATATGTGACCATAGGATGAAGAAATACACTACGGTACTAAGACTATAGTGGCCATTAACAGTTAGCGTCCATAGCTGGGTTGCCCAAAGTGGCGGCACAGGGGCCATCTGCGGTCCCTGACTCGTTTGTCGTCGGCCTTAAGCACATTACAAAAAAAAACAAAAAATTGAGATCTCATTTGCACCCCCTGGTGGTGAAATCTATCAAAATTAGGGTGGTCCCAAAAAGGAGGGATTTTTCAAATTGACTGTGTGTCGGTTTTAAAAGTGCTGCCCCTCCGGTCAACATATG